>NW_027053313.1:0-5000 GCF_011386835.1 Chrysemys picta bellii
TTGTTGCTTGTTCTCTAGAAGAAGGTTGGACTTTGGTGGGTGGTTAGTGAGGGTGTTGTCATGTGTGCCCTAAAATGTTGAGTATTTTCCCTTGAATATATTGCAGATGTGTGATATTGGTGTGGAGATGTGTTGATATCCTTTGGGCAAGGGGTAGCGGTGGTGAGGAGAGTGTGGAAAATATGTAACGGGACTGAGAGTTGCAATACTAGGGAGGGGGAAGGGATCTCATGATATGTGATTCCTGTTACTGTAGATGGTTTGTTGAAGAAATAGGGTGGGATGTGTTGCATCATCTGTGGGTTTGATGGTGAGTACTCGTTGGATTATTATTTTGTGTTTTGCAGGTACTTAAGAGGCTTTGGGAGGTGCAGTTTGTGAAAGAATGTCGTGCGAGGTGTGTGTAAGTACTTTTACGGTGTGAAGTCCTGGTGATTGGAATGTATACTCTTTCTCTACTCACCATTGGTGTTTTCTGAGGAAGTGAGCATTTTAGTTAGGCATGGTGATTGGAATGATAAATGCAAGGGAAAGGGGCAGTAGTGTAGTGTGGAAAGTATGTGCTTGAGGCACGTGCTTCCACACCACATTGCTAAATTTCCTTTAAAAAAGAGGAGGAAAGTATGATAGCAGCGTGGCAATATGATTTTTACTTTTTGGATTGTTTTCTGCTCACTTACTGAGCAGCAGTGGAGGATCTGAGTCTTGCCTGTTCCTGAGATGAAGTGGAAATTGACACAAGTTTGGATAGAAGATAGATGTGAGGCTAGACCTGGTGGGAAAAAGAGTGAGTATCTGGTTTTATTTTTCTGTATTGTGTGGTGTGGTACTGTGTGGTGTTCTTTAAAAGTATTGCTCATATGTGATGCGTGTATGTGGATGCACATGTTGGGGTGCCAGTGTCAGTATCCTGTAAAAGAAGGTGTCACGGTGTATGTTTTATTTCACATGGTGGTGTTGCATTTGTTTGTAGGGGGATGGAAAATTATGCTGAAATAGGTGCCGGTTGCATAATTGCAGATGGTTTGAGATGGTCTTCATGGTGTCGATTGGTGTGCAGTGTGAGCGTTGTTAAATTTTTTTGTCATTGTAGGTTCTGTGTGAAGATGGGGGTCCAATTTGCCAAAGAACCAGTGAAGTTGAAGTATGGCTGTGGGGGACATGAAGTACTTGTTTCCTGGAATGGAAGTTAATTTGATGTCAAGTTTGCAAGTTAAGTATGGTTATTGATCATGTTTTTTTGTTGGTCTGTTTGATGTTGGAGATGGGAAATGTGTTTCACTGGATGCATGTCAATGGGAATCTCACGTGCTTTTGTTGTGTTTGTTTTAGAAACTGAGATGTTTAGTATTTGTTCTGTGGATGTTGAACGTGTGCATCTTTTTTCTCATTCTCATAGGAAGCTATTTCCATCTGTGCAGTCAGAAGGTATCAGTGTCAGCGGAGAAGACTTTGGTGTGCTTTGTTTGGAAGAATTGGGCTTAGATTGTATATTTTTTGGGTTGCGATGTGAAGTGTCGTCTGTTTGATGGCTAGAATGTAGTGGAGCAGTGGGGCTAGTGTCACTGTGTTCTGGTAGATACCAGAGCTACTGCTATCATGAAATGGCATTATTGTCATTTCTGCTATCCCAATTGGAGAGGTTGGGTTCATTTGCTTGGTCAGTTATGTGAAGTAGTTCCTGTAATTACTTGGACAAAATTTAACGTACTTTTGAAAGGAGTGGCTTGTTTGTCACTTGGAATGTTCTAGCCATCAAAGTTGCAAGAGGACACTGTTATGGGTTGTATCATTCTTTGGGCATTCTGAAGTGTTTGTCAATTGTCTTCATATTGTTGTGTATGCTGTATTTGTAGAGTTGTAATGTATAGGTTGGGGTGTGGTTAGATGACTCATTTTGTCATCCACATTGTTGCGTGCTAAATCACTGCAGTGATTTTGAAACCATGGTGCAGTGCAGTCAAACAGCTGGAAGGCTGACGTTGTTACAAATTTGTCAGCCTTTTGGCTGTTTAGCTGCACTGCACCATGGTTGGGACTGTCCCGGACAGTCTTTGACTTAACTTTTCACATGTGGAGGTGCTATAGAGGGAGCATGCTGGCCAGCTGCTAGGTGAGGTATGGTCAAGTCCCAGTCCCACATCTCACAATAGATGCAAGGTTTTGTACAGGTGATGGGTGATGTTTTGAAGCATATGGAAATTAAATGCCAGTGTTGCTTTTGGTATATGGTAATTGTGGTGTTATGTAATGATTATATGAGAAATAAAACATTGTGCAGTACTGCACACACATTCAGTGACAGTGTCCAATTTTTGCAAGCTGTTTACAGTAATTAATGCCTCGTTGAATAAATAAAGCACTGTGTTGCCAAACAAAGAATCTGTCTTCCTGTGTTTTGGTGTGTTGGTTCACAGCTATGTAAGATCAGAACAAGTTGTGAGAATTGTGTGTCCAATTGGGGCAAGCCTGTGTTTGGGTGGGAGGGTTTGCAGAAATGGCAGGTAATGTATCTTAGGGTTGTTGGGGGTTAGGGTTGTTGGGGGTTAGGGTTGTTGGGGGTTAGGGTTGTTGGGGGTTAGGGTTGTTGGGGGTTGGGGGTTAGGGTTGTTGGGGGCTGGGGGTTAGGGTTGTTGGGGGTTAGGGGTTAGGGTTGTTGGGGGTTAGGGTTGTTGGGGGTTAGGGGTTAGGGTTGTTGGGGGTTGGGGTTGTTGGGGGTTAGGGTTGTTGGGGGTTAGGGTTGTTGGGGGTTGGGGGTTAGGGTTGTTGGGGGCTGGGGGTTAGGGTTGTTGGGGGTTAGGGGTTAGGGTTGTTGGGGGTTAGGGTTGTTGGGGGTTAGGGGTTAGGGTTGTTGGGGGTTGGGGTTGTTGGGGGTTGGGGGTTAGGGTTGTTGGGGGCTGGGGGTTAGGGTTGTTGGGGGTTGGGGGTTAGGGTTGTTGGGGGTTGGGTTAGGGTTAGGGTTAGGGTTAGGGTTAGGGTTAGGGTTAGGGTTAGGGTTAGGGTTAGGGTTAGGGTTAGGGTTAGGGTTAGGGTTAGGGTTAGGGTTAGGGTTAGGGTTAGGGTTAGGGTTAGGGTTAGGGTTAGGGTTAGGGTTAGGGTTAGGGTTAGGGTTAGGGTTAGGGTTAGGGTTAGGGTTAGGGTTAGGGTTAGGGTTAGGGTTAGGGTTAGGGTTAGGGTTAGGGTTAGGGTTAGGGTTAGGGTTAGGGTTAGGGTTAGGGTTAGGGTTAGGGTTAGGGTTAGGGTTAGGGTTAGGGTTAGGGTTAGGGTTAGGGTTAGGGTTAGGGTTAGGGTTAGGGTTAGGGTTAGGGTTAGGGTTAGGGTTAGGGTTAGGGTTAGGGTTAGGGTTAGGGTTAGGGTTAGGGTTAGGGTTAGGGTTAGGGTTAGGGTTAGGGTTAGGGTTAGGGTTAGGGTTAGGGTTAGGGTTAGGGTTAGGGTTAGGGTTAGGGTTAGGGTTAGGGTTAGGGTTAGGGTTAGGGTTAGGGTTAGGGTTAGGGTTAGGGTTAGGGTTAGGGTTAGGGTTAGGGTTAGGGTTAGGGTTAGGGTTAGGGTTAGGGTTAGGGTTAGGGTTAGGGTTAGGGTTAGGGTTAGGGTTAGGGTTAGGGTTAGGGTTAGGGTTAGGGTTAGGGTTAGGGTTAGGGTTAGGGTTAGGGTTAGGGTTAGGGTTAGGGTTAGGGTTAGGGTTAGGGTTAGGGTTAGGGTTAGGGTTAGGGTTAGGGTTAGGGTTAGGGTTAGGGTTAGGGTTAGGGTTAGGGTTAGGGTTAGGGTTAGGGTTAGGGTTAGGGTTAGGGTTAGGGTTAGGGTTAGGGTTAGGGTTAGGGTTAGGGTTAGGGTTAGGGTTAGGGTTAGGGTTAGGGTTAGGGTTAGGGTTAGGGTTAGGGTTAGGGTTAGGGTTAGGGTTAGGGTTAGGGTTAGGGTTAGGGTTAGGGTTAGGGTTAGGGTTTAGGGTTAGGGTTAGGGTTAGGGTTAGGGTTAGGGTTAGGGTTAGGGTTAGGGTTAGGGTTAGGGTTAGGGTTAGGGTTAGGGTTAGGGTTAGGGTTAGGGTTAGGGTTAGGGTTAGGGTTAGGGTTAGGGTTAGGGTTAGGGTTAGGGTTAGGGTTAGGGTTAGGGTTAGGGTTAGGGTTAGGGTTAGGGTTAGGGTTAGGGTTAGGGTTAGGGTTAGGGTTAGGGTTAGGGTTAGGGTTAGGGTTAGGGTTAGGGTTAGGGTTAGGGTTAGGGTTAGGGTTAGGGTTAGGGTTAGGGTTAGGGTTAGGGTTAGGGTTAGGGTTAGGGTTAGGGTTAGGGTTAGGGTTAGGGTTAGGGTTAGGGTTAGGGTTAGGGTTAGGGTTAGGGTTAGGGTTAGGGTTAGGGTTAGGGTTAGGGTTAGGGTTAGGGTTAGGGTTAGGGTTAGGGTTAGGGTTAGGGTTAGGGTTAGGGTTAGGGTTAGGGTTAGGGTTAGGGTTAGGGTTAGGGTTAGGGTTAGGGTTAGGGTTAGGGTTAGGGTTAGGGTTAGGGTTAGGGTTAGGGTTAGGGTTAGGGTTAGGGTTAGGGTTAGGGTTAGGGTTAGGGTTAGGGTTAGGGTTAGGGTTAGGGTTAGGGTTAGGGTTAGGGTTAGGGTTAGGGTTAGGGTTAGGGTTAGGGTTAGGGTTAGGGTTAGGGTTAGGGTTAGGGTTAGGGTTAGGGTTAGGGTTAGGGTTAGGGTTAGGGTTAGGGTTAGGGTTAGGGTTAGGGTTAGGGTTAGGGTTAGGGTTAGGGTTAGGGTTAGGGTTAGGGTTAGGGTTAGGGTTAGGGTTAGGGTTAGGGTTAGGGTTAGGGTTAGGGTTAGGGTTAGGGTTAGGGTTAGGGTTAGGGTTAGGGTTAGGGTTAGGGTTAGGGTTAGGGTTAGGGTTAGGGTTAGGGTTAGGGTTAGGTTAGGGTTAGGGTTAGGGTTAGGGTTAGGGTTAGGGTTAGGGTTAGGGTTAGGGTTAGGGTTAGGGTTAGGGTTAGGGTTAGGGTTAGGGTTAGGGTTAGGGTTAGGGTTAGGG
>NW_027053313.1:12500-27500 GCF_011386835.1 Chrysemys picta bellii
GGTTAGGGTTAGGGTTAGGGTTAGGGTTAGGGTTAGGGTTAGGGTTAGGGTTAGGGTTAGGGTTAGGGTTAGGGTTAGGGTTAGGGTTAGGGTTAGGGTTAGGGTTAGGGTTAGGGTTAGGGTTAGGGTTAGGGTTAGGGTTAGGGTTAGGGTTAGGGTTAGGGTTAGGGTTAGGGTTAGGGTTAGGGTTAGGGTTAGGGTTAGGGTTAGGGTTAGGGTTAGGGTTAGGGTTAGGGTTAGGGTTAGGGTTAGGGTTAGGGTTAGGGTTAGGGTTAGGGTTAGGGTTAGGGTTAGGGTTAGGGTTAGGGTTAGGGTTAGGGTTAGGGTTAGGGTTAGGGTTAGGGTTAGGGTTAGGGTTAGGGTTAGGGTTAGGGTTAGGGTTAGGGTTAGGGTTAGGGTTAGGGTTAGGGTTAGGGTTAGGGTTAGGGTTAGGGTTAGGGTTAGGGTTAGGGTTAGGGTTAGGGTTAGGGTTAGGGTTAGGGTTAGGGTTAGGGTTAGGGTTAGGGTTAGGGTTAGGGTTAGGGTTAGGGTTAGGGTTAGGGTTAGGGTTAGGGTTAGGGTTAGGGTTAGGGTTAGGGTTAGGGTTAGGGTTAGGGTTAGGGTTAGGGTTAGGGTTAGGGTTAGGGTTAGGGTTAGGGTTAGGGTTAGGGTTAGGGTTAGGGTTAGGGTTAGGGTTAGGGTTAGGGTTAGGGTTAGGGTTAGGGTTAGGGTTAGGGTTAGGGTTAGGGTTAGGGTTAGGGTTAGGGTTAGGGTTAGGGTTAGGGTTAGGGTTAGGGTTAGGGTTAGGGTTAGGGTTAGGGTTAGGGTTAGGGTTAGGGTTAGGGTTAGGGTTAGGGTTAGGGTTAGGGTTAGGGTTAGGGTTAGGGTTAGGGTTAGGGTTAGGGTTAGGGTTAGGGTTAGGGTTAGGGTTAGGGTTAGGGTTAGGGTTAGGGTTAGGGTTAGGGTTAGGGTTAGGGTTAGGGTTAGGGTTAGGGTTAGGGTTAGGGTTAGGGTTAGGGTTAGGGTTAGGGTTAGGGTTAGGGTTAGGGTTAGGGTTAGGGTTAGGGTTAGGGTTAGGGTTAGGGTTAGGGTTAGGGTTAGGGTTAGGGTTAGGGTTAGGGTTAGGGTTAGGGTTAGGGTTAGGGTTAGGGTTAGGGTTAGGGTTAGGGTTAGGGTTAGGGTTAGGGTTAGGGTTAGGGTTAGGGTTAGGGTTAGGGTTAGGGTTAGGGTTAGGGTTAGGGTTAGGGTTAGGGTTAGGGTTAGGGTTAGGGTTAGGGTTAGGGTTAGGGTTAGGGTTAGGGTTAGGGTTAGGGTTAGGGTTAGGGTTAGGGTTAGGGTTAGGGTTAGGGTTAGGGTTAGGGTTAGGGTTAGGGTTAGGGTTAGGGTTAGGGTTAGGGTTAGGGTTAGGGTTAGGGTTAGGGTTAGGGTTAGGGTTAGGGTTAGGGTTAGGGTTAGGGTTAGGGTTAGGGTTAGGGTTAGGGTTAGGGTTAGGGTTAGGGTTAGGGTTAGGGTTAGGGTTAGGGTTAGGGTTAGGGTTAGGGTTAGGGTTAGGGTTAGGGTTAGGGTTAGGGTTAGGGTTAGGGTTAGGGTTAGGGTTAGGGTTAGGGTTAGGGTTAGGGTTAGGGTTAGGGTTAGGGTTAGGGTTAGGGTTAGGGTTAGGGTTAGGGTTAGGGTTAGGGTTAGGGTTAGGGTTAGGGTTAGGGTTAGGGTTAGGGTTAGGGTTAGGGTTAGGGTTAGGGTTAGGGTTAGGGTTAGGGTTAGGGTTAGGGTTAGGGTTAGGGTTAGGGTTAGGGTTAGGGTTAGGGTTAGGGTTAGGGTTAGGGTTAGGGTTAGGGTTAGGGTTAGGGTTAGGGTTAGGGTTAGGGTTAGGGTTAGGGTTAGGGTTAGGGTTAGGGTTAGGGTTAGGGTTAGGGTTAGGGTTAGGGTTAGGGTTAGGGTTAGGGTTAGGGTTAGGGTTAGGGTTAGGGTTAGGGTTAGGGTTAGGGTTAGGGTTAGGGTTAGGGTTAGGGTTAGGGTTAGGGTTAGGGTTAGGGTTAGGGTTAGGGTTAGGGTTAGGGTTAGGGTTAGGGTTAGGGTTAGGGTTAGGGTTAGGGTTAGGGTTAGGGTTAGGGTTAGGGTTAGGGTTAGGGTTAGGGTTAGGGTTAGGGTTAGGGTTAGGGTTAGGGTTAGGGTTAGGGTTAGGGTTAGGGTTAGGGTTAGGGTTAGGGTTAGGGTTAGGGTTAGGGTTAGGGTTAGGGTTAGGGTTAGGGTTAGGGTTAGGGTTAGGGTTAGGGTTAGGGTTAGGGTTAGGGTTAGGGTTAGGGTTAGGGTTAGGGTTAGGGTTAGGGTTAGGGTTAGGGTTAGGGTTAGGGTTAGGGTTAGGGTTAGGGTTAGGGTTAGGGTTAGGGTTAGGGTTAGGGTTAGGGTTAGGGTTAGGGTTAGGGTTAGGGTTAGGGTTAGGGTTAGGGTTAGGGTTAGGGTTAGGGTTAGGGTTAGGGTTAGGGTTAGGGTTAGGGTTAGGGTTAGGGTTAGGGTTAGGGTTAGGGTTAGGGTTAGGGTTAGGGTTAGGGTTAGGGTTAGGG
Organism: Chrysemys picta bellii; assembly: GCF_011386835.1. Lineage (NCBI taxonomy): Eukaryota > Metazoa > Chordata > Testudines > Emydidae > Chrysemys > Chrysemys picta. The sequence continues at coordinate 15,041 of NW_027053313.1, forward strand.
TTAGGGTTAGGGTTAGGGTTAGGGTTAGGGTTAGGGTTAGGGTTAGGGTTAGGGTTAGGGTTAGGGTTAGGGTTAGGGTTAGGGTTAGGGTTAGGGTTAGGGTTAGGGTTAGGGTTAGGGTTAGGGTTAGGGTTAGGGTTAGGGTTAGGGTTAGGGTTAGGGTTAGGGTTAGGGTTAGGGTTAGGGTTAGGGTTAGGGTTAGGGTTAGGGTTAGGGTTAGGGTTAGGGTTAGGGTTAGGGTTAGGGTTAGGGTTAGGGTTAGGGTTAGGGTTAGGGTTAGGGTTAGGGTTAGGGTTAGGGTTAGGGTTAGGGTTAGGGTTAGGGTTAGGGTTAGGGTTAGGGTTAGGGTTAGGGTTAGGGTTAGGGTTAGGGTTAGGGTTAGGGTTAGGGTTAGGGTTAGGGTTAGGGTTAGGGTTAGGGTTAGGGTTAGGGTTAGGGTTAGGGTTAGGGTTAGGGTTAGGGTTAGGGTTAGGGTTAGGGTTAGGGTTAGGGTTAGGGTTAGGGTTAGGGTTAGGGTTAGGGTTAGGGTTAGGGTTAGGGTTAGGGTTAGGGTTAGGGTTAGGGTTAGGGTTAGGGTTAGGGTTAGGGTTAGGGTTAGGGTTAGGGTTAGGGTTAGGGTTAGGGTTAGGGTTAGGGTTAGGGTTAGGGTTAGGGTTAGGGTTAGGGTTAGGGTTAGGGTTAGGGTTAGGGTTAGGGTTAGGGTTAGGGTTAGGGTTAGGGTTAGGGTTAGGGTTAGGGTTAGGGTTAGGGTTAGGGTTAGGGTTAGGGTTAGGGTTAGGGTTAGGGTTAGGGTTAGGGTTAGGGTTAGGGTTAGGGTTAGGGTTAGGGTTAGGGTTAGGGTTAGGGTTAGGGTTAGGGTTAGGGTTAGGGTTAGGGTTAGGGTTAGGGTTAGGGTTAGGGTTAGGGTTAGGGTTAGGGTTAGGGTTAGGGTTAGGGTTAGGGTTAGGGTTAGGGTTAGGGTTAGGGTTAGGGTTAGGGTTAGGGTTAGGGTTAGGGTTAGGGTTAGGGTTAGGGTTAGGGTTAGGGTTAGGGTTAGGGTTAGGGTTAGGGTTAGGGTTAGGGTTAGGGTTAGGGTTAGGGTTAGGGTTAGGGTTAGGGTTAGGGTTAGGGTTAGGGTTAGGGTTAGGGTTAGGGTTAGGGTTAGGGTTAGGGTTAGGGTTAGGGTTAGGGTTAGGGTTAGGGTTAGGGTTAGGGTTAGGGTTAGGGTTAGGGTTAGGGTTAGGGTTAGGGTTAGGGTTAGGGTTAGGGTTAGGGTTAGGGTTAGGGTTAGGGTTAGGGTTAGGGTTAGGGTTAGGGTTAGGGTTAGGGTTAGGGTTAGGGTTAGGGTTAGGGTTAGGGTTAGGGTTAGGGTTAGGGTTAGGGTTAGGGTTAGGGTTAGGGTTAGGGTTAGGGTTAGGGTTAGGGTTAGGGTTAGGGTTAGGGTTAGGGTTAGGGTTAGGGTTAGGGTTAGGGTTAGGGTTAGGGTTAGGGTTAGGGTTAGGGTTAGGGTTAGGGTTAGGGTTAGGGTTAGGGTTAGGGTTAGGGTTAGGGTTAGGGTTAGGGTTAGGGTTAGGGTTAGGGTTAGGGTTAGGGTTAGGGTTAGGGTTAGGGTTAGGGTTAGGGTTAGGGTTAGGGTTAGGGTTAGGGTTAGGGTTAGGGTTAGGGTTAGGGTTAGGGTTAGGGTTAGGGTTAGGGTTAGGGTTAGGGTTAGGGTTAGGGTTAGGGTTAGGGTTAGGGTTAGGGTTAGGGTTAGGGTTAGGGTTAGGGTTAGGGTTAGGGTTAGGGTTAGGGTTAGGGTTAGGGTTAGGGTTAGGGTTAGGGTTAGGGTTAGGGTTAGGGTTAGGGTTAGGGTTAGGGTTAGGGTTAGGGTTAGGGTTAGGGTTAGGGTTAGGGTTAGGGTTAGGGTTAGGGTTAGGGTTAGGGTTAGGGTTAGGGTTAGGGTTAGGGTTAGGGTTAGGGTTAGGGTTAGGGTTAGGGTTAGGGTTAGGGTTAGGGTTAGGGTTAGGGTTAGGGTTAGGGTTAGGGTTAGGGTTAGGGTTAGGGTTAGGGTTAGGGTTAGGGTTAGGGTTAGGGTTAGGGTTAGGGTTAGGGTTAGGGTTAGGGTTAGGGTTAGGGTTAGGGTTAGGGTTAGGGTTAGGGTTAGGGTTAGGGTTAGGGTTAGGGTTAGGGTTAGGGTTAGGGTTAGGGTTAGGGTTAGGGTTAGGGTTAGGGTTAGGGTTAGGGTTAGGGTTAGGGTTAGGGTTAGGGTTAGGGTTAGGGTTAGGGTTAGGGTTAGGGTTAGGGTTAGGGTTAGGGTTAGGGTTAGGGTTAGGGTTAGGGTTAGGGTTAGGGTTAGGGTTAGGGTTAGGGTTAGGGTTAGGGTTAGGGTTAGGGTTAGGGTTAGGGTTAGGGTTAGGGTTAGGGTTAGGGTTAGGGTTAGGGTTAGGGTTAGGGTTAGGGTTAGGGTTAGGGTTAGGGTTAGGGTTAGGGTTAGGGTTAGGGTTAGGGTTAGGGTTAGGGTTAGGGTTAGGGTTAGGGTTAGGGTTAGGGTTAGGGTTAGGGTTAGGGTTAGGGTTAGGGTTAGGGTTAGGGTTAGGGTTAGGGTTAGGGTTAGGGTTAGGGTTAGGGTTAGGGTTAGGGTTAGGGTTAGGGTTAGGGTTAGGGTTAGGGTTAGGGTTAGGGTTAGGGTTAGGGTTAGGGTTAGGGTTAGGGTTAGGGTTAGGGTTAGGGTTAGGGTTAGGGTTAGGGTTAGGGTTAGGGTTAGGGTTAGGGTTAGGGTTAGGGTTAGGGTTAGGGTTAGGGTTAGGGTTAGGGTTAGGGTTAGGGTTAGGGTTAGGGTTAGGGTTAGGGTTAGGGTTAGGGTTAGGGTTAGGGTTAGGGTTAGGGTTAGGGTTAGGGTTAGGGTTAGGGTTAGGGTTAGGGTTAGGGTTAGGGTTAGGGTTAGGGTTAGGGTTAGGGTTAGGGTTAGGGTTAGGGTTAGGGTTAGGGTTAGGGTTAGGGTTAGGGTTAGGGTTAGGGTTAGGGTTAGGGTTAGGGTTAGGGTTAGGGTTAGGGTTAGGGTTAGGGTTAGGGTTAGGGTTAGGGTTAGGGTTAGGGTTAGGGTTAGGGTTAGGGTTAGGGTTAGGGTTAGGGTTAGGGTTAGGGTTAGGGTTAGGGTTAGGGTTAGGGTTAGGGTTAGGGTTAGGGTTAGGGTTAGGGTTAGGGTTAGGGTTAGGGTTAGGGTTAGGGTTAGGGTTAGGGTTAGGGTTAGGGTTAGGGTTAGGGTTAGGGTTAGGGTTAGGGTTAGGGTTAGGGTTAGGGTTAGGGTTAGGGTTAGGGTTAGGGTTAGGGTTAGGGTTAGGGTTAGGGTTAGGGTTAGGGTTAGGGTTAGGGTTAGGGTTAGGGTTAGGGTTAGGGTTAGGGTTAGGGTTAGGGTTAGGGTTAGGGTTAGGGTTAGGGTTAGGGTTAGGGTTAGGGTTAGGGTTAGGGTTAGGGTTAGGGTTAGGGTTAGGGTTAGGGTTAGGGTTAGGGTTAGGGTTAGGGTTAGGGTTAGGGTTAGGGTTAGGGTTAGGGTTAGGGTTAGGGTTAGGGTTAGGGTTAGGGTTAGGGTTAGGGTTAGGGTTAGGGTTAGGGTTAGGGTTAGGGTTAGGGTTAGGGTTAGGGTTAGGGTTAGGGTTAGGGTTAGGGTTAGGGTTAGGGTTAGGGTTAGGGTTAGGGTTAGGGTTAGGGTTAGGGTTAGGGTTAGGGTTAGGGTTAGGGTTAGGGTTAGGGTTAGGGTTAGGGTTAGGGTTAGGGTTAGGGTTAGGGTTAGGGTTAGGGTTAGGGTTAGGGTTAGGGTTAGGGTTAGGGTTAGGGTTAGGGTTAGGGTTAGGGTTAGGGTTAGGGTTAGGGTTAGGGTTAGGGTTAGGGTTAGGGTTAGGGTTAGGGTTAGGGTTAGGGTTAGGGTTAGGGTTAGGGTTAGGGTTAGGGTTAGGGTTAGGGTTAGGGTTAGGGTTAGGGTTAGGGTTAGGGTTAGGGTTAGGGTTAGGGTTAGGGTTAGGGTTAGGGTTAGGGTTAGGGTTAGGGTTAGGGTTAGGGTTAGGGTTAGGGTTAGGGTTAGGGTTAGGGTTAGGGTTAGGGTTAGGGTTAGGGTTAGGGTTAGGGTTAGGGTTAGGGTTAGGGTTAGGGTTAGGGTTAGGGTTAGGGTTAGGGTTAGGGTTAGGGTTAGGGTTAGGGTTAGGGTTAGGGTTAGGGTTAGGGTTAGGGTTAGGGTTAGGGTTAGGGTTAGGGTTAGGGTTAGGGTTAGGGTTAGGGTTAGGGTTAGGGTTAGGGTTAGGGTTAGGGTTAGGGTTAGGGTTAGGGTTAGGGTTAGGGTTAGGGTTAGGGTTAGGGTTAGGGTTAGGGTTAGGGTTAGGGTTAGGGTTAGGGTTAGGGTTAGGGTTAGGGTTAGGGTTAGGGTTAGGGTTAGGGTTAGGGTTAGGGTTAGGGTTAGGGTTAGGGTTAGGGTTAGGGTTAGGGTTAGGGTTAGGGTTAGGGTTAGGGTTAGGGTTAGGGTTAGGGTTAGGGTTAGGGTTAGGGTTAGGGTTAGGGTTAGGGTTAGGGTTAGGGTTAGGGTTAGGGTTAGGGTTAGGGTTAGGGTTAGGGTTAGGGTTAGGGTTAGGGTTAGGGTTAGGGTTAGGGTTAGGGTTAGGGTTAGGGTTAGGGTTAGGGTTAGGGTTAGGGTTAGGGTTAGGGTTAGGGTTAGGGTTAGGGTTAGGGTTAGGGTTAGGGTTAGGGTTAGGGTTAGGGTTAGGGTTAGGGTTAGGGTTAGGGTTAGGGTTAGGGTTAGGGTTAGGGTTAGGGTTAGGGTTAGGGTTAGGGTTAGGGTTAGGGTTAGGGTTAGGGTTAGGGTTAGGGTTAGGGTTAGGGTTAGGGTTAGGGTTAGGGTTAGGGTTAGGGTTAGGGTTAGGGTTAGGGTTAGGGTTAGGGTTAGGGTTAGGGTTAGGGTTAGGGTTAGGGTTAGGGTTAGGGTTAGGGTTAGGGTTAGGGTTAGGGTTAGGGTTAGGGTTAGGGTTAGGGTTAGGGTTAGGGTTAGGGTTAGGGTTAGGGTTAGGGTTAGGGTTAGGGTTAGGGTTAGGGTTAGGGTTAGGGTTAGGGTTAGGGTTAGGGTTAGGGTTAGGGTTAGGGTTAGGGTTAGGGTTAGGGTTAGGGTTAGGGTTAGGGTTAGGGTTAGGGTTAGGGTTAGGGTTAGGGTTAGGGTTAGGGTTAGGGTTAGGGTTAGGGTTAGGGTTAGGGTTAGGGTTAGGGTTAGGGTTAGGGTTAGGGTTAGGGTTAGGGTTAGGGTTAGGGTTAGGGTTAGGGTTAGGGTTAGGGTTAGGGTTAGGGTTAGGGTTAGGGTTAGGGTTAGGGTTAGGGTTAGGGTTAGGGTTAGGGTTAGGGTTAGGGTTAGGGTTAGGGTTAGGGTTAGGGTTAGGGTTAGGGTTAGGGTTAGGGTTAGGGTTAGGGTTAGGGTTAGGGTTAGGGTTAGGGTTAGGGTTAGGGTTAGGGTTAGGGTTAGGGTTAGGGTTAGGGTTAGGGTTAGGGTTAGGGTTAGGGTTAGGGTTAGGGTTAGGGTTAGGGTTAGGGTTAGGGTTAGGGTTAGGGTTAGGGTTAGGGTTAGGGTTAGGGTTAGGGTTAGGGTTAGGGTTAGGGTTAGGGTTAGGGTTAGGGTTAGGGTTAGGGTTAGGGTTAGGGTTAGGGTTAGGGTTAGGGTTAGGGTTAGGGTTAGGGTTAGGGTTAGGGTTAGGGTTAGGGTTAGGGTTAGGGTTAGGGTTAGGGTTAGGGTTAGGGTTAGGGTTAGGGTTAGGGTTAGGGTTAGGGTTAGGGTTAGGGTTAGGGTTAGGGTTAGGGTTAGGGTTAGGGTTAGGGTTAGGGTTAGGGTTAGGGTTAGGGTTAGGGTTAGGGTTAGGGTTAGGGTTAGGGTTAGGGTTAGGGTTAGGGTTAGGGTTAGGGTTAGGGTTAGGGTTAGGGTTAGGGTTAGGGTTAGGGTTAGGGTTAGGGTTAGGGTTAGGGTTAGGGTTAGGGTTAGGGTTAGGGTTAGGGTTAGGGTTAGGGTTAGGGTTAGGGTTAGGGTTAGGGTTAGGGTTAGGGTTAGGGTTAGGGTTAGGGTTAGGGTTAGGGTTAGGGTTAGGGTTAGGGTTAGGGTTAGGGTTAGGGTTAGGGTTAGGGTTAGGGTTAGGGTTAGGGTTAGGGTTAGGGTTAGGGTTAGGGTTAGGGTTAGGGTTAGGGTTAGGGTTAGGGTTAGGGTTAGGGTTAGGGTTAGGGTTAGGGTTAGGGTTAGGGTTAGGGTTAGGGTTAGGGTTAGGGTTAGGGTTAGGGTTAGGGTTAGGGTTAGGGTTAGGGTTAGGGTTAGGGTTAGGGTTAGGGTTAGGGTTAGGGTTAGGGTTAGGGTTAGGGTTAGGGTTAGGGTTAGGGTTAGGGTTAGGGTTAGGGTTAGGGTTAGGGTTAGGGTTAGGGTTAGGGTTAGGGTTAGGGTTAGGGTTAGGGTTAGGGTTAGGGTTAGGGTTAGGGTTAGGGTTAGGGTTAGGGTTAGGGTTAGGGTTAGGGTTAGGGTTAGGGTTAGGGTTAGGGTTAGGGTTAGGGTTAGGGTTAGGGTTAGGGTTAGGGTTAGGGTTAGGGTTAGGGTTAGGGTTAGGGTTAGGGTTAGGGTTAGGGTTAGGGTTAGGGTTAGGGTTAGGGTTAGGGTTAGGGTTAGGGTTAGGGTTAGGGTTAGGGTTAGGGTTAGGGTTAGGGTTAGGGTTAGGGTTAGGGTTAGGGTTAGGGTTAGGGTTAGGGTTAGGGTTAGGGTTAGGGTTAGGGTTAGGGTTAGGGTTAGGGTTAGGGTTAGGGTTAGGGTTAGGGTTAGGGTTAGGGTTAGGGTTAGGGTTAGGGTTAGGGTTAGGGTTAGGGTTAGGGTTAGGGTTAGGGTTAGGGTTAGGGTTAGGGTTAGGGTTAGGGTTAGGGTTAGGGTTAGGGTTAGGGTTAGGGTTAGGGTTAGGGTTAGGGTTAGGGTTAGGGTTAGGGTTAGGGTTAGGGTTAGGGTTAGGGTTAGGGTTAGGGTTAGGGTTAGGGTTAGGGTTAGGGTTAGGGTTAGGGTTAGGGTTAGGGTTAGGGTTAGGGTTAGGGTTAGGGTTAGGGTTAGGGTTAGGGTTAGGGTTAGGGTTAGGGTTAGGGTTAGGGTTAGGGTTAGGGTTAGGGTTAGGGTTAGGGTTAGGGTTAGGGTTAGGGTTAGGGTTAGGGTTAGGGTTAGGGTTAGGGTTAGGGTTAGGGTTAGGGTTAGGGTTAGGGTTAGGGTTAGGGTTAGGGTTAGGGTTAGGGTTAGGGTTAGGGTTAGGGTTAGGGTTAGGGTTAGGGTTAGGGTTAGGGTTAGGGTTAGGGTTAGGGTTAGGGTTAGGGTTAGGGTTAGGGTTAGGGTTAGGGTTAGGGTTAGGGTTAGGGTTAGGGTTAGGGTTAGGGTTAGGGTTAGGGTTAGGGTTAGGGTTAGGGTTAGGGTTAGGGTTAGGGTTAGGGTTAGGGTTAGGGTTAGGGTTAGGGTTAGGGTTAGGGTTAGGGTTAGGGTTAGGGTTAGGGTTAGGGTTAGGGTTAGGGTTAGGGTTAGGGTTAGGGTTAGGGTTAGGGTTAGGGTTAGGGTTAGGGTTAGGGTTAGGGTTAGGGTTAGGGTTAGGGTTAGGGTTAGGGTTAGGGTTAGGGTTAGGGTTAGGGTTAGGGTTAGGGTTAGGGTTAGGGTTAGGGTTAGGGTTAGGGTTAGGGTTAGGGTTAGGGTTAGGGTTAGGGTTAGGGTTAGGGTTAGGGTTAGGGTTAGGGTTAGGGTTAGGGTTAGGGTTAGGGTTAGGGTTAGGGTTAGGGTTAGGGTTAGGGTTAGGGTTAGGGTTAGGGTTAGGGTTAGGGTTAGGGTTAGGGTTAGGGTTAGGGTTAGGGTTAGGGTTAGGGTTAGGGTTAGGGTTAGGGTTAGGGTTAGGGTTAGGGTTAGGGTTAGGGTTAGGGTTAGGGTTAGGGTTAGGGTTAGGGTTAGGGTTAGGGTTAGGGTTAGGGTTAGGGTTAGGGTTAGGGTTAGGGTTAGGGTTAGGGTTAGGGTTAGGGTTAGGGTTAGGGTTAGGGTTAGGGTTAGGGTTAGGGTTAGGGTTAGGGTTAGGGTTAGGGTTAGGGTTAGGGTTAGGGTTAGGGTTAGGGTTAGGGTTAGGGTTAGGGTTAGGGTTAGGGTTAGGGTTAGGGTTAGGGTTAGGGTTAGGGTTAGGGTTAGGGTTAGGGTTAGGGTTAGGGTTAGGGTTAGGGTTAGGGTTAGGGTTAGGGTTAGGGTTAGGGTTAGGGTTAGGGTTAGGGTTAGGGTTAGGGTTAGGGTTAGGGTTAGGGTTAGGGTTAGGGTTAGGGTTAGGGTTAGGGTTAGGGTTAGGGTTAGGGTTAGGGTTAGGGTTAGGGTTAGGGTTAGGGTTAGGGTTAGGGTTAGGGTTAGGGTTAGGGTTAGGGTTAGGGTTAGGGTTAGGGTTAGGGTTAGGGTTAGGGTTAGGGTTAGGGTTAGGGTTAGGGTTAGGGTTAGGGTTAGGGTTAGGGTTAGGGTTAGGGTTAGGGTTAGGGTTAGGGTTAGGGTTAGGGTTAGGGTTAGGGTTAGGGTTAGGGTTAGGGTTAGGGTTAGGGTTAGGGTTAGGGTTAGGGTTAGGGTTAGGGTTAGGGTTAGGGTTAGGGTTAGGGTTAGGGTTAGGGTTAGGGTTAGGGTTAGGGTTAGGGTTAGGGTTAGGGTTAGGGTTAGGGTTAGGGTTAGGGTTAGGGTTAGGGTTAGGGTTAGGGTTAGGGTTAGGGTTAGGGTTAGGGTTAGGGTTAGGGTTAGGGTTAGGGTTAGGGTTAGGGTTAGGGTTAGGGTTAGGGTTAGGGTTAGGGTTAGGGTTAGGGTTAGGGTTAGGGTTAGGGTTAGGGTTAGGGTTAGGGTTAGGGTTAGGGTTAGGGTTAGGGTTAGGGTTAGGGTTAGGGTTAGGGTTAGGGTTAGGGTTAGGGTTAGGGTTAGGGTTAGGGTTAGGGTTAGGGTTAGGGTTAGGGTTAGGGTTAGGGTTAGGGTTAGGGTTAGGGTTAGGGTTAGGGTTAGGGTTAGGGTTAGGGTTAGGGTTAGGGTTAGGGTTAGGGTTAGGGTTAGGGTTAGGGTTAGGGTTAGGGTTAGGGTTAGGGTTAGGGTTAGGGTTAGGGTTAGGGTTAGGGTTAGGGTTAGGGTTAGGGTTAGGGTTAGGGTTAGGGTTAGGGTTAGGGTTAGGGTTAGGGTTAGGGTTAGGGTTAGGGTTAGGGTTAGGGTTAGGGTTAGGGTTAGGGTTAGGGTTAGGGTTAGGGTTAGGGTTAGGGTTAGGGTTAGGGTTAGGGTTAGGGTTAGGGTTAGGGTTAGGGTTAGGGTTAGGGTTAGGGTTAGGGTTAGGGTTAGGGTTAGGGTTAGGGTTAGGGTTAGGGTTAGGGTTAGGGTTAGGGTTAGGGTTAGGGTTAGGGTTAGGGTTAGGGTTAGGGTTAGGGTTAGGGTTAGGGTTAGGGTTAGGGTTAGGGTTAGGGTTAGGGTTAGGGTTAGGGTTAGGGTTAGGGTTAGGGTTAGGGTTAGGGTTAGGGTTAGGGTTAGGGTTAGGGTTAGGGTTAGGGTTAGGGTTAGGGTTAGGGTTAGGAGGTTAGGGTTAGGGTTAGGGTTAGGGTTAGGGTTAGGGTTAGGGTTAGGGTTAGGGTTAGGGTTAGGGTTAGGGTTAGGGTTAGGGTTAGGGTTAGGGTTAGGGTTAGGGTTAGGGTTAGGGTTAGGGTTAGGGTTAGGGTTAGGGTTAGGGTTAGGGTTAGGGTTAGGGTTAGGGTTAGGGTTAGGGTTAGGGTTAGGGTTAGGGTTAGGGTTAGGGTTAGGGTTAGGGTTAGGGTTAGGGTTAGGGTTAGGGTTAGGGTTAGGGTTAGGGTTAGGGTTAGGGTTAGGGTTAGGGTTAGGGTTAGGGTTAGGGTTAGGGTTAGGGTTAGGGTTAGGGTTAGGGTTAGGGTTAGGGTTAGGGTTAGGGTTAGGGTTAGGGTTAGGGTTAGGGTTAGGGTTAGGGTTAGGGTTAGGGTTAGGGTTAGGGTTAGGGTTAGGGTTAGGGTTAGGGTTAGGGTTAGGGTTAGGGTTAGGGTTAGGGTTAGGGTTAGGGTTAGGGTTAGGGTTAGGGTTAGGGTTAGGGTTAGGGTTAGGGTTAGGGTTAGGGTTAGGGTTAGGGTTAGGGTTAGGGTTAGGGTTAGGGTTAGGGTTAGGGTTAGGGTTAGGGTTAGGGTTAGGGTTAGGGTTAGGGTTAGGGTTAGGGTTAGGGTTAGGGTTAGGGTTAGGGTTAGGGTTAGGGTTAGGGTTAGGGTTAGGGTTAGGGTTAGGGTTAGGGTTAGGGTTAGGGTTAGGGTTAGGGTTAGGGTTAGGGTTAGGGTTAGGGTTAGGGTTAGGGTTAGGGTTAGGGTTAGGGTTAGGGTTAGGGTTAGGGTTAGGGTTAGGGTTAGGGTTAGGGTTAGGGTTAGGGTTAGGGTTAGGGTTAGGGTTAGGGTTAGGGTTAGGGTTAGGGTTAGGGTTAGGGTTAGGGTTAGGGTTAGGGTTAGGGTTAGGGTTAGGGTTAGGGTTAGGGTTAGGGTTAGGGTTAGGGTTAGGGTTAGGGTTAGGGTTAGGGTTAGGGTTAGGGTTAGGGTTAGGGTTAGGGTTAGGGTTAGGGTTAGGGTTAGGGTTAGGGTTAGGGTTAGGGTTAGGGTTAGGGTTAGGGTTAGGGTTAGGGTTAGGGTTAGGGTTAGGGTTAGGGTTAGGGTTAGGGTTAGGGTTAGGGTTAGGGTTAGGGTTAGGGTTAGGGTTAGGGTTAGGGTTAGGGTTAGGGTTAGGGTTAGGGTTAGGGTTAGGGTTAGGGTTAGGGTTAGGGTTAGGGTTAGGGTTAGGGTTAGGGTTAGGGTTAGGGTTAGGGTTAGGGTTAGGGTTAGGGTTAGGGTTAGGGTTAGGGTTAGGGTTAGGGTTAGGGTTAGGGTTAGGGTTAGGGTTAGGGTTAGGGTTAGGGTTAGGGTTAGGGTTAGGGTTAGGGTTAGGGTTAGGGTTAGGGTTAGGGTTAGGGTTAGGGTTAGGGTTAGGGTTAGGGTTAGGGTTAGGGTTAGGGTTAGGGTTAGGGTTAGGGTTAGGGTTAGGGTTAGGGTTAGGGTTAGGGTTAGGGTTAGGGTTAGGGTTAGGGTTAGGGTTAGGGTTAGGGTTAGGGTTAGGGTTAGGGTTAGGGTTAGGGTTAGGGTTAGGGTTAGGGTTAGGGTTAGGGTTAGGGTTAGGGTTAGGGTTAGGGTTAGGGTTAGGGTTAGGGTTAGGGTTAGGGTTAGGGTTAGGGTTAGGGTTAGGGTTAGGGTTAGGGTTAGGGTTAGGGTTAGGGTTAGGGTTAGGGTTAGGGTTAGGGTTAGGGTTAGGGTTAGGGTTAGGGTTAGGGTTAGGGTTAGGGTTAGGGTTAGGGTTAGGGTTAGGGTTAGGGTTAGGGTTAGGGTTAGGGTTAGGGTTAGGGTTAGGGTTAGGGTTAGGGTTAGGGTTAGGGTTAGGGTTAGGGTTAGGGTTAGGGTTAGGGTTAGGGTTAGGGTTAGGGTTAGGGTTAGGGTTAGGGTTAGGGTTAGGGTTAGGGTTAGGGTTAGGGTTAGGGTTAGGGTTAGGGTTAGGGTTAGGGTTAGGGTTAGGGTTAGGGTTAGGGTTAGGGTTAGGGTTAGGGTTAGGGTTAGGGTTAGGGTTAGGGTTAGGGTTAGGGTTAGGGTTAGGGTTAGGGTTAGGGTTAGGGTTAGGGTTAGGGTTAGGGTTAGGGTTAGGGTTAGGGTTAGGGTTAGGGTTAGGGTTAGGGTTAGGGTTAGGGTTAGGGTTAGGGTTAGGGTTAGGGTTAGGGTTAGGGTTAGGGTTAGGGTTAGGGTTAGGGTTAGGGTTAGGGTTAGGGTTAGGGTTAGGGTTAGGGTTAGGGTTAGGGTTAGGGTTAGGGTTAGGGTTAGGGTTAGGGTTAGGGTTAGGGTTAGGGTTAGGGTTAGGGTTAGGGTTAGGGTTAGGGTTAGGGTTAGGGTTAGGGTTAGGGTTAGGGTTAGGGTTAGGGTTAGGGTTAGGGTTAGGGTTAGGGTTAGGGTTAGGGTTAGGGTTAGGGTTAGGGTTAGGGTTAGGGTTAGGGTTAGGGTTAGGGTTAGGGTTAGGGTTAGGGTTAGGGTTAGGGTTAGGGTTAGGGTTAGGGTTAGGGTTAGGGTTAGGGTTAGGGTTAGGGTTAGGGTTAGGGTTAGGGTTAGGGTTAGGGTTAGGGTTAGGGTTAGGGTTAGGGTTAGGGTTAGGGTTAGGGTTAGGGTTAGGGTTAGGGTTAGGGTTAGGGTTAGGGTTAGGGTTAGGGTTAGGGTTAGGGTTAGGGTTAGGGTTAGGGTTAGGGTTAGGGTTAGGGTTAGGGTTAGGGTTAGGGTTAGGGTTAGGGTTAGGGTTAGGGTTAGGGTTAGGGTTAGGGTTAGGGTTAGGGTTAGGGTTAGGGTTAGGGTTAGGGTTAGGGTTAGGGTTAGGGTTAGGGTTAGGGTTAGGGTTAGGGTTAGGGTTAGGGTTAGGGTTAGGGTTAGGGTTAGGGTTAGGGTT
>NW_027053314.1:0-39000 GCF_011386835.1 Chrysemys picta bellii
TTGCCCCTGATTGCTGCTGATGTAACACGGCCACAGGGGAGGGGAGCAGTTTCCAGATTCAAACTGGTGACACTTCAGCCCATAATGTCACATAAACCATCATGTGCCAGCAATGCCCCTCTGCCGTGTACACTGGCCAAACCACACAGTCTCTACGCAAAAGAATAAATGGACACAAATCAGACGTCTAGAATTATAACATTCAAAAACTAGTCTGAGAACACTTCAATCTCCCAGGACACTCAGACTTAAGTGGCAATTCTTCAACAAAAAACTTCAAAAACAGACTCCAATGAGAAACTGCAGAACTGGAATTAATTTGCAAACTGGATACCATCAAACTAGGCCTGAATAAAGACTGGGAGTGGAGGAGTCACTACAAAAACTAATTTCCCCCTGCTGATACTCACACCTTCTTGTCAATGGTTTGAAATGGGCCACCCTGTTTACATTGACCTCATTACCACTACAAAAGTGATTTTTCCTCCCTTGGTATTCTACTGTTGAGAATAGCCCACTTCCACTTCAATTGAATTGTCTCGTTAGCACTGACCCCCCACTTGCTAAGGCAACTCCCATCTTTGTGTACCATACACACATACATACACCTACTACTGTATTTTCCACTCCATGCATCTGATGAAGTGGGTTTTAGCCCACGAAAACTTATGCCCAAATAAATTTGTTAGTCTCTAAGGTGCCACAAGGACTCCTCGTTTTTGCTGATACAGACTAACATGGCTACCATGCTGAAACCTATAGATACAATGTCCTTTTCTCCCATCAGCCTTAATGTTTTATCCATTTCCCAGCCCGTTACTTAGGATTAACTGCACTTTCCTACATCACTGGGGCATTGTGAACTCACTTGAGAAGGGAGCATAATAGCGTTTGTGACCTGGGACAACATTTTTCTTGCTTGTATTTCACTCTTGAAATAAAAGATTTTTCCTACCCTGGTTTTGGCAGAGGACTTTGTAGGACTGAAGAATCAGAATGGGACAGTCTGTATCCTCGCAAAAGATATTCAGGCCCTGAACTCCTGTTGAAATCCCTGGGAATTAGGAGTCTAAATATCTTGGTGGATCTGGTCCAGTGACCTCACAATAGACCAGGGATCGGCAACCTTTCAGAAGTGGTGTGCTGGGTCTTCATTTATTCACTCCGATTTAAGGTTTCGCGTGCCAGTAATACATTCTAACGTTTTTAGAAGGTCTCTTTCTATAAGTCTATAATATATAATTAAACTATTGCTGTATGTAAAGTAAATAAGGTTTTTTAAAATGTTTAAGAAGCTTCATCTAAAATTAAATTAAAATGCAGAGCCCCCCAGACCGGTGGCCAGAACCCAGGCAGTGTCAGTGCCACTGAAAATCAGCTCGCGTGCTGCCTTCGGCGCATGTACCATAGGTTGCCTACCCCTGCAATAGACCGAGCACCAAGCTGCAAGTGGCCCAGTGCTCAAATGAGGCAGGAGAGAATGCTGAGCTACAGTGGAGTTGGTCAAAAATTATTTTCTGATGAAAGTTACTTTGGAAACAGTCAGTAAGGTGTTCCATTTAAAAAATTTGCAAGAGCCAAAAAATTCAATTTTTGAAAGCTGAAAAGTTTAGGGAAATATTTGTTTTTAAATAAAAACCCAAAGACTTCCCAGAAACATTAATTTGTTCCTTTCAAAAGTTTGTGGAAAATATTTAAGTTTCTGACCAGGTCTAGCCCAAAAGTCCCTGTACAATTTTCTTTCAGCCTCTATGCACCAATCTATCCACTAGAACAGAATCTAACTTATCCAGTTCAGGAGTGTTATTGTAGCTGTGTGGGTCCCAGGATGAGACAGACAAGATGCGTGAGGGAATATCTTTTACTGGACCAAGTTCTGATGGTGAAGAGAAGCTTTCCAGCTTCTTGTGACCTGAGGAGCTCTGTGGAGCTTGAAAGGCAGCAAAAGTTGGTTCAATAAGAGATTACCTGCCTCACCCACCTTGTCTGTGTTTTACGAGTGTCAGTCACCCTGGTACTGGAACTCTGTGGCGCTGGTAGCAGAGCTCACAGCTACCAGCCCATGCAATGTGTGTGCCTGGCAGCCTGAAACGCAGATGTTATGCAGCTCACTACCGCCATCTAGTGGTGAAGAGGGGAAAGAGCAGCCAACACCTGCTCCATCAGCTGTTTACCCAGAACTCCAGTGACAAACTGTTCAGAGAAGGAACTCTGCCGCCCTCTGTCAGCAAACAGGGGGAAGTGCAGCTAAAGAATCATTGCCTAAGCTTTACCTGAAACCCTCCATGACATTTTGGGTCCTCCCTGGGACTGTACCCGAGCCCCAAGTTGGTCAGATAATGGGACTGAACGGAGACTGAGGGGAACAAGGCTCCTACCTGGTGGCAAGAACTCCACTCAGGGGTCCTGTCATCCTCTCCACTGAGGACTTTGCAAAGGGATGGCACTGAGGAGACTTCCCAGCAAGAGGCAGCATTGAGGGGGATCTTGGCTGAAGCTGCAGTCAAGGGAAGTGAACTCTGGTGAAGGACCCCGACACAGCACCAGTACAGCAGAGATCACTATAGCTGGGATAGGTGCGGGGAGGGGCTCACAAGAATTGACAAGACCCTTCCCTGAGGGAAGCTGAAAGTTTTTGCTTTGGTTCTCCCCAAACTGAACTGCCTTGAAATCCCTCTCCAGGGAAGTTCTCACATGCCAGGGCATGTAGCCGAGATCACAGCTTGACCAGCCCCTCCTTAAGGCAGCTCGGTGGGTCACTGCTCTTCCCAGCAGGGTCTCCATCTATTTTAAAGCAGCCCCACCCCCGTCCACCTGCCCATTTGTGAGGGGATTTGAAGTGAAAATGGGGTCATAGCACAGTGAGGTCCCAGCGCAGGTGAACCCTGTTAGGAACACTCCCATCAGCCCCCCACCTTATCACAGGAGCGGAAAGCCGTGTATTAAGGGGGCACAGAGGGGTCACCACTATTAGCTCCATTTTACAGATGGGAGAATCTGAGACAAAGGAGAAGTGACTTGCCCAAAGCCATACAGGGAGTCTAGCAGAGAGCCAGGAACGGGATCCCAGAGTCCTAACCAATAGACAGCCTGCCTCCCTTGATTCTTGTGTTTCTTGTCCTGACATCAGTCACCTGTTGAGACCTGGGAGTTCAGAGGGGAGCCTCCTGCCCCAGAGCTACCATGTCCCAAGAAGTATGGACTCAATACTGGGACGGCAGCAGCTTGGCCCCCAATATTGCACCACAGGAGATACACCAGTGGAATGACAACAACACACTCTGGTCCCAGGGAGAAGCAGCACTGGTGAGCCTCAGAAACCCAGGTTAGCTACACTCAGAAACCGCATTGGCATGTGCAGGGGCAGGCGTGTGAGAGAAGCAAAGGAGGAGCCACCATGGGGAATGGGAAGAAGGTCTCTGAGCAGAACAGCCACCTCCTGTCCTTTGCTCCACCGCCCTAGGATTGGCCCAGTTGCTGACTTCAGACAGCACTGAACACTGCCACCACCACAGTGCCACCCATGGCATCTGGTCACCGGTCTTCTGGGAGCCTTCAACAATCCCAGCCTACGGTTCTAGCCTTTGTGGTGTCAGAAAAAGCCCTTCCTACTGCAGAGCTGTCATCCTGAGCCTGCAGGCAAGCAGAAACAAGAGCTCAGAGATGTGAACTGCTCAGTGCATCCTAACAGAAGTGTTAATTCTGTAGCAAATTGAGAATGTCTATGTTAATTATTTCATTGCTGAGCATTTGAACAGCCAACCAGCGTGTTTATCTCACAAATGGGAACTAGTGAAAAGATTCCCCAGCCAATTTTCATTTTCAATACTAAACTCTGCAGGACAAGCACAATTAAAAATTGAGAGACAGCATAAAAAACAGTAAAATGCAACAGCACAGGGGATGCTGTACTGATCATATTGACATAATTAAAAGGCATCCACTGTTAAAATATCGCCATATCTACTGCAAGCTCCTCAGCTTGTAGCGTTTCAGCAACATAAGACAAAGGTCAATCACATTTCTCCATCAAAACATTTCATACAGAACATGGCTTGTTTTCAGAGTGTCCATTTAAAAAAGTTTCAAACAAATCTGAGCAAGAAAACTACTGTTAGTTTTCAGCAGAGCTTTTCGTGGGGGGAAATTCCCAGCATCACCAGTGATTGCCTGGTGGGCCAGAGTGACTTGACCACCACAGAATTTATATACAGAGGCGAGGGGAGGGGGAGAAGGGAGAAGAGGGTGGCAAGGGAGCCAGAGAGAATGTAGCAATTCTGTTAAACAGGACTGCAGTAGTATTTATCTTATCATCTACACCCACTTATTGTCCCATTTCCCCCATGAGTTCACCAAGCTCTAGAAACCCAAAGTTTATTTTCCTGTCTGTTTGAAGTCTTTACATGGAGATAGGCCTCAGCCTGTACCTAAACTCTCCCAAATTCAGGGGCTTCTTTTCCAAGGGGTCACTTCACCACAGACCGATCTGATGCTGTCTTTAGTACAGTCTGTTGCTCTTTAGCACGGCTTTTCCTTCCTGCAGTGGAGTGAGCTGGATCTGACATAGGTCCCAGACCTCTCCCACCACCAGCAGCCTCTGAGAAGATTGGTGGTTAATTGGAGCCGCAGGACCATGCCCTACTTTTCACCTTCAGGGGTAGTCTATTGTCTACAGCTGCTGGGGTTGTTGGTGGGTTTTTTGCTGCCTTCCACTCATATGATCGCTCCCTCGGTCACATCCAGCCAACTCTCCACAGGGGTCCTGCTGCAATATTGAGGTCAAGCCCACTGTCGCATATAGAATGCCTTGTTTATAGCCAATGGGAACGTGATAGGGAAGGGAGAATCTGGGCAGGAAGACAATGGGGAATTGGGGACACAGAAACAACTAGGAGAAGAATGGGTAGCGCCTGCCTGTGAACCTTTATGAGAACAGGCAGAGAACATGACCCAGCAGGCAGGACAAATGGCAGTGGGATTTGGACATGATCTAACCTATCTCCCACCATGCTTCCTTGCCCCTAGATAAGCACCCAACTCAACCTCCCTCTCCACCTCCACAGCTGTTCTCGCCAAACACCGGCAGTCATGTCTTCCTCGCTGACCCCCCATCCAGTCCCCCAGTTGGACTTTGCCAGCATGCCCAGTTACAGGTCATTCCGACAGCAGTTCTTCTCTTGGTTAACAACAAACACCCCTAGGTGCATTGAACTGAGGAGTGTCCATGCTTCTGTTTGACCTGTGATCACCAAGGCTGTGGGTGAACTCCCAGCACTATGGGAGTCAATGGCAAAGTTCCCACTGACTTCAGTGGGGCTAGAACTTTACCCTGTGCTCCTTCCCCATCACAGCTGGGAACATTCACACAGCTTTCCTCTGAGTGGGGATGAGGGACAGGGCTGTGTTTTACTGCAGTAGGATCTTATGGGGGTGACAGAGGACCCAGAGGAAATGCCACTCCTCTGCATTACAGTGGAGTGCACAACTCTGAGCTTGTGTGTGAACACTGGGGAGTTAAACCCTGGTTTGCAAGTTTACCTGGGGCACAGGCCTTGGCCCAGCTCTCTGCACCATGGGGAATTTCACCTGATGGGGGAGCTTGTCAATATCCCTTTACTACAGTTGTTTTTAGAAGACTCCTTCATATAGTATTTGAGTCAGACTTTGCTTCTTTGTTAGCACCTGGAGCCAATTAGAAACAGCCAGAGAGCAGGGCAGGAGATTGGGAAGCTTTGGGCCAGGAGGGGAGACAACCAGAGAATAGCAAGGGAAAGAGGGAAGGGGACGTATAACAGTGGGCACCCATCTCTCATGAGCACCCCATGATCAAGTGTGTCTGCAGTCTTCAGATAGTACCAGGCCATGCCCCCAAGAAGTCCTCCCTCCCCAGAGACAATCATCTTCACCCACTGGGTCTCTTCTGGCCCCAGTTCTCCAGCTGGGCCACTTAGCAGTTCAGTTCCCCTTCTGGGGGTGCATGACAGTTCAACTGTAAGCCCACTTCCCCAGTGGCCTATGGGAGGGGAGGGGACTCAGGCCCACCCACTACTCCAAGTCCCAGCCCAGGGATCCTAAGAATAGCAGCCACACACCACAGATACTTCCCTGGGCCACTTCCCCACAGCCCCAGCCTTCACCAATACCTCACCCTTACCTCAGGGGTCTTCTAGCTTCAGGCCCAGGAACGAGCCAGGAGCTCTTCCTCACTGCCCACCACCACTGCACTGTCAATGGTGCTGCCATTCCCTTTCACTAGCCCGTGTGCAGAGAGCTGGGGAAGGGTCATGTGTGGAGGGGGGGGGAGGACAACTTTTTTTTTTAAAGAAGCACAGAGGCAATGATGAAAGGTGACACATTTCACTTTCTATTATTTTTTATTGTCTGTTTCTAAATGGCCCTAAGGGCTGGTCCCTGCTCGATGCCCCAGAGGAAGGCGAAAAACCTCCAGGGTCTCTGGCCAATCTGCCCTGGAGGAAAATTCCTTCCTGACCCCAAACATGGCGATCAGTTTCACCCTGTGCATGCGAGCAAGGACCACAATGGGAAAGGACCCACTGGTTGCTATGGTTACACACCCTGCCCCAGTCAAACCCTGAGATACAGTCTGTGTCCCACTATTCGCCAATCTCCAGTGCTTTCCTCTGATAAGGTACGACTCACTTCATTGCTTCCATCCTGGCAGACAGAACCAACTGCTCTCATTCCCCAGCAGGTGAACAGATACGAATTTGAATCCTCCCACAGCCCTGTCAAGGTGAATGCTATTTCTTCACCAGTACCACCAGCAGCAGCATCGTTTCCCTACTGGCTACTCTGACCAGCTGCACTGCTTTATCCTTGGTGGGTCCAACAGGCTCTTCCTCCGTAGGCAGGTATCAATCAGCCCCTTCTTTAACACACAGATACAACCAGATATTGCTGACCTGTGACAGTTACAACCAGCTCCACTGGTCAGTCCTAACAGACACAACCTCTTACATTGCTTTCCTCTTCCCCTGCACTAACTTCTCCTTCCAGTTCCTCTCTCTATAGTCACAACCAGCTCCTTTGTGTCTCTCTTGCCAGGTGGATTTCAACACCACTCACAGCAGAAGCAGATGCACTGTGAATCTAACTGACAGAGACAGCTACACCGCTTCCCCGTTAGAACAGCCAATTTTCTCTGAGCCATAACCTGACGGAGTTAGACCCAACTGCATAGTTCAGCACCCAGTCAGAGTGTAAAACCAGGAATATTTTCTTACTGTTCATGGCCAGCTGGGCCACTATCACCTTGAAAATTACAAACAGCTCAATTACTCATCCACTAACATCTAATCCTAGATCCCTTCTCTTCATATATACCACCAGCTTCATTGTACTACAGGGGAAAGTCCCAGTTTTCCTAACTCCCCATCTGGTCACTGAGTTGATTTATTTTCAGAAATTTGCTGAGCTGTGCAGTTTGTCAACTGCTTGTCGATTTCTTCTCTCCAAAGGGAAGATCAGCTGCATTTCTTGTACCTGAAAGTATGGTCTCATCCATTTATTTCCAAAGGAATGCTGCAAGGCATTTCTCACCTCTCAATAGGAACAATCACCTTTCGTATATCTTCCTGGCATAAATCTTCCTACTGTTCCCACAGCTTGAAGCCGTCAGCTGTAATGAACCGTATTTGAAAGATACTTTATTATTACTAGGTATGTTCAGATTTTGGGGGTCTTACATTGAAATGTTGGTTTGCATCCGATTTATTTAGCATGAAGAGAGCATTGAATGCTCACCTCTTTGTCAGTGATGGTCTAAGCATTGCTCTCCTTTTGAGAGGTAACATCTTCTGCAATGTCTAAATCTTGATAGGTGGTCCCTTAACTAGAGAGAGGAGATACATTTCTTAGATCTCCGCAGGAATGGCCGTCATCAGTTTTGTGGTATTCCCCTCTGAATGGCAGAAGAATCTGAAAATGTACCCAGAATCATTGACTTCTAGATTATTGCCATGAGACGGAGCACGTCTTACCTCATAACAGAAATGATCCACTTCATGTATCTTCTTCCTGCACTTCTAAAGGACAATAAAGTACAATGAACAATTCTGCACAAATATAATCAGTAGCACAGCTAATCTCTTGCAAGCGCAGTTCAAATACTCACCTCTCCACTGTGGTCAGTTGCCCTCTTATTTACTGAGCTGTCTAAATACCCATGATACCGACCTGTAGCCAGCACCCAGCTCCATTTTTCCTTTGGTCAACAAAAATGGATCGCTATCATGATTGTTTGCAACTCCCAAGCCTTCCTGTCTGGGAAGATCAGCTCAGCTGCATTTCTTCCATCTGAAAGACTGACCAGATCCATTATTGTCACCTGAACTCTGAGAATGTGTATGTCTCACCTCACAAACGGGGATGATCAGCTTCCCTAATTGCTTCTTGAAAAGCTCAGCCCTCTGCTCTCCTGACATCCGGAGAAGTGCGAGGTGCTGTAATGATCAATAACTGACAGATTTGTTTGGTGTCTGGAGGGCTCTTCACTGAAATGATCATTTTTCATTTACTTTAGGTGGCAAAATGGAATCTTAGATGCTCACCTCCTTGCCGGGAATGGTCTGAGCGTGGCTGTATTTGGAGAGATGCAACCAGCTGCGTGGTTTAACACTTGCTGGGGATAAGTGGCTACTCTCCTTTTCCATGAATAGACTCACAGGATGATTCTATTGCATCTCAGAGGCTCTGGCTACATACTTTGCTTTGTTCTCAGTTAATTGGCAGCATTCCCCTCCTGACATATAACATAGGCTCCGAAAGAAAAACCAAAGTCTTGAATTTGAACTGGGATGCTATAAGCGGGTATATTCCTAACCTCCTGATAAAGAGGAACCCCTGTTGTCTGCTATGGCCCTCGACTCTTCATGTATCTTGGGATGTGTGATCAACAATCAATTTTTGACACAGCATTACTTATAATCAATCTTGTGGTGTCCTACATTTTTATGGTGCTTTCCCCAACCTTATTCCCTTGGCAAATAACCAATATAGAAATATTCACCGAGGCTGTGGTGAGCTGACCAGAGGTACATTCACCTGCAATCTTTCAAACAGATTTCATAGGTTCCTATAACCTATGAAATCTGCATCTGCACTGGTATCATTACCTGAACTACTCCTTATCCACAAGGAAAAAATGCTTTCTTCACTTCGCAATGGGTCAGGCTGCTCGTGCAGTATTCTTCTCCTCGCATGCAAGATGAGTTTCATTTCTTTCATCTGAAAGAATAACCAGGTCCAGGAACTTAACCTTGAAAGTCAAGAGAAGGTGAGTTCTTGACCTCTTGGCAGCAGTGATTAATTTCACTTTTTTCCTTTCAGTAAGAACCCTCCCAGCTCTTCTAGGAGCTTCCTGAAGTTTTTTATATCCTCAATGTTCAGATGCACCTGAAGGTAGGAGAGGATCCATTCGTTTCCACTTGACTGGTACAGAAATGGTGTTTCTCACCTATAGACATGGACAGATCAGCTTCATGAATTCCTTCTAGAGCACAACAGCCTCTGCTCTCCTATCAGGAGAGGTACGATCTGCTGCTGGAACTATCAATATTTGGTATTTATTCCTGACTGGGTTTGCAACTGCTGCTTTGGCACAAGATGCATTTGGTAATAAGAGAAACTTGAAACTCACCTCCTTGGTCCGTGATCGGCAGGGATGTTTACAGCTGGAAAGTGCAACTGGCTGCACTGTCTCAGGTGGCTGCTCTCCATTCCCAGGACTATAGCTACAGAATGCTCTTCTGTCCCCTCTGTGGATTCAGCAGGTGGCCAGGCCCACTGCGTTAGCACAGTCTGCACCTGCTTCTCACAGTCTTCCCTTGAGAAGTGAGAACAGCAGCAGTTCTTCTACCTGCAAGTTAATAAGATCCATTAATATCCACTTGGGTGCTCTGAGCCTGGGCATTTCTTACCTCTTCCCCAGGACAGTCGCTTTCACTCATTTCCTCCTAGCATGGGTGGTCATCTGATCCCCTCACATCTTGAATGATGATCACCTGCAAACATCAACGTTTCAGAGAATATTTATTTGTTTTTCTAGCTATGCAGAGCCATCGGTCAACATGTGCTTCATTTGGCTTCCAGATGCTCTTCTCTGTTCACCTCCTTCTCAGTGATTTTCCATTGCCTGGCTGTGATTTTCAGAGGGGCAACCAGCTACATTGGTTAATAAATGATGTAGAAGTGGCTTTTTCCCAAACTGGAGTCATAAGATGCTTTTCTTGCATCTGCACTGGTATCATTACCTGCCTGCCTGCATTCTTAAGTTCAGCCATGTCTTGGAATCTTCCTCCCTTGAGAGGTCAGCACTGCCTTTCTTTCAGCTGAAAGTAGAAACAGATTCACTGTGAGGTGCCTTCCTTACCCCTTGATAGAAATGATCAGTTCCACTTATTTCTTGACATTTGATAAATAAGCAACAATGATCACTTCTGTACAAATAGAATCGGTTGGACAATTAATCTCTGCAAATGCGAGAGCAGGTGAAATGCTCATCTTCACATTCTGGTTAGCTGCACTTTTTGGAAGGAAAAAGGAGCAAAGATCATCATCATTAGTTAGAATTACTGACTACTTACATCTGAACCAGTAGATCCCATTTTTATTGCTTTCTTCAGTAAAGCAACTTCTTGTGCTCTTTAGAGATGAAGATTTCATCAGTTACATTTCTTCCACCTGAAAGTATGAGCAGAATCATTTACTATTATGGGAATGGCGTATTGCATTTCTTACCTCCTTAAAAGGATGGATCAGCTAATTCCTGGATTGAACAAGTGGCAAGTCCATGTTGCTTTGTCTTGCGTCTGCTATTCATACTCTCCCCATGACAAGTAAAGTCCACCACATTCTTCTCCCAGAAAGGAAAATCCACACCACTTGATCTACACATGGATGTTTGGAGACTGGTATTTCTTACCTCCTTGTCCGGGACAACCACTTACCCTCACTTCTCCCTGGTAGGAATGACCACCTGGTCTGTTCATATCTCATATTAGAAAAACCTGCAATCAATGTTTGACAGAATTGTTTATTATTACTCATTACCAGCTATGAAGAGTCATCAATGGAGAAGGCTCCTTAGCATCCAGATCATTAAGCTTTAAGAGACCTTTCAGTGCTCACCTACTTGTCAGCAATGTTCTACCGCAAGACTTTGATTCTTAGAGGTACAGCGAGCTTTCGTGGCTAAAACTTGAAGCATATAAGTGGCTTCCTGCCTTTTTCTGAACTAGAAGTAAAAGATGCTTTTCTTCCCTGTGGCCAGGTCTTACCTGGCTGACTTTGTTTCTTAAATTCAGCAGCCTCTTATCATCCTCCCTTTAATTGGAAGACCTTCATTTCACCTGAAAATAGAAGTAGAGCGTTTAATTCCTGCCCCCATACTGTGAGGAGGTGCCTTCCTTACCTCTTGATAGGAATGATCAGTTCCACTTATTTCTTGACATTTGATAAATAAGCAACAATGATCACTTCTGTACAAATAGAATCGGTTGGACAATTAATCTCTGCAAATGCGAGAACAGGTGAAATGCTCATCTTCACATTCTGGTTAGCTGCACATTTTGGAAGGAAAAAGGAGCAAAGATCATCATCATTGGTTAGAATTACTGACTACTTACATCTGAACCAGTAGCTCCCATTTTTATTGCTTTATTCAGTAAAGCAACTTCTTGTGCTCTTTAGAGATGAAGATTTCATCAGTTACATTTCTTCCACCTGAAAGTATGAGCAGAATCATTTACTATTATGGGAATGGCGTATTGCATTTCTTACCTCCTTAAAAGGATGGATCAGCTAATTCCTGGATTGAACAAGTGGCAAGTCCATGTTGCTTTGTCTTGCGTCTGCTATTCATACTCTCCCCATGACAAGTAAAGTCCACCACATTCTTCTCCCAGAAAGGAAAATCCACACCACTTGATCTACACATGGATGTTTGGAGACTGGTATTTCTTACCTCCTTGTCCGGGACAACCACTTACCCTCACTTCTCCCTGGTAGGAATGACCACCTGGTCTGTTCATATCTCATATTAGAAAAACCTGCAATCAATGTTTGACAGAATTATTTATTATTACTCATTACCAGCTATGAAGAGTCATCAATGGAGAAGGTTCCTTAGCATCCAGATCATTAAGCTTTAAGAGACCTTTCAGTGCTCACCTACTTGTCAGCAATGTTCTACCGCAAGACTTTGATTCTTAGAGGTACAGCGAGCTTTCGTGGCTAAAACTTGAAGCATATAAGTGGCTTCCTGCCTTTTTCTGAACTAGAAGTAAAAGATGCTTTTCTTCCCTGTGGCCAGGTCTTACCTGGCTGACTTTGTTTCTTAAATTCAGCAGCCTCTTATCATCCTCCCTTTAATTGGAAGACCTTCATTTCACCTGAAAATAGAAGTAGAGCGTTTAATTCCTGCCCACATGCTGTGAGGAGGTGCCTTCCTTACCTCTTGATAGGAATGATCAGTTCCACTTATTTCTTGACATTTGATAAATAAGCAACAATGATCACTTCTGTACAAATAGAATCGGTTGGACAATTAATCTCTGCAAATGCGAGAACAGGTGAAATGCTCATCTTCACATTCTGGTTAGCTGCACATTTTGGAAGGAAAAAGGAGCAAAGATCATCATCATTGGTTAGAATTACTGACTACTTACATCTGAACCAGTAGCTCCCATTTTTATTGCTTTATTCAGTAAAGCAACTTCTTGTGCTCTTTAGAGATGAAGATTTCATCAGTTACATTTCTTCCACCTGAAAGTATGAGCAGAATCATTTACTATTATGGGAATGGCGTATTGCATTTCTTACCTCCTTAAAAGGATAGATCAGCTAATTCCTGGATTGAACAAGTGGCAAGTCCATGTTGCTTTGTCTTGCGTCTGCTTTTCATACTCTCCCCATGACAAGTAAAGTCCACCACAGTTCTTCTCCCAGAAAGTAAAATCCACACCACTTGATCTACACATGGATGTTTGGAGACTGGTATTTCTTACCTCCTTGTCCGGGACAACCACTTACCCTCACTTCTCCCTGGTAGGAATGACCACCTGGTCTGTTCATATCTCATATTAGAAAAACCTGCAATCAATGTTTGACAGAATTATTTATTATTACTCATTACCAGCTATGAAGAGTCATCAATGGAGAAGGTTCCTTAGCATCCAGATCATTAAACTTCAGTGCTCACCTACTTGTCAGCAATGTTCTACCCCAAGACTTTGATTCTTAGAGGTACAGCGAGCTTTCGTGGCTAAAATTTGAAGCATATAAGTGGCTGCTTGCCTTTTTCTGAACTAGAAGTAAAAGATGCTTTTCTACCCTGTGGCCAGGTCTTACCTGGCTGACTTTGTTTCTTAAATTCAGCAGCCTCTTATCATCCTCCCTTTAATTGGAAGATCTTCATTTTCACCTGAAAATAAAAGTAGAGCCTTTAATTCCTGCCCCCATGCTGTGAGGAGGTGCCTTCCTTACCTCTTGATAGGAATGATCAGTTCCACTTATTTCTTGACATTTGATAAATAAGCAACAATGATCACTTCTGTACAAATAGAATCAGTTGGACAAGTAATCTCTGCAAATGCAAGACCAGGTGAAATGCTCATCTTCACACTCTGGTTAGTTGCACTTTTTGGAAGGAAAAAGGAGAAAAGATCATCATCATTGGTTAGAATTACTGACTACTTACATCTGAACCAGTAGCTCCCATTTTTATTGCTTTATTCAGTAAAGCAACTTCTTGTGCTCTTTAGAGATGAAGATTTCATCAGTTACATTTCTTCCACCTGAAAGTATGAGCAGAATCATATACTATTATGGGAATGGCGTATTGCATTTCTTACCTCCTTAAAAGGATGGCTCAGCTAATTCCTGGATAGAGCAAGTGGCAAGTCCATGTTGCTTTGTCTTGCGTCTGCTTTTCATACTCTCCCCATGACAAGTAAAGTCCACCACAGTTCTTCTCCCAGAAAGTAAAATCCACACCACTTGATCTACACATGGATGTTTGGAGACTGGTATTTCTTACCTCCTTGTCCGGGACAACCACTTACCCTCACTTCTCCCTGGTAGGAATGACCACCTGGTCTGTTCATATCTCATATTAGAAAAACCTGCAATCAATGTTTGACAGAATTATTTATTATTACTCATTACCAGCTATGAAGAGTCATCAATGGAGAAGGTTCCTTAGCATCCAGATCATTAAGCTTTTAGAGACCTTTCAGTGCTCACCTACTTGACAGCAATGTTCTACCCCAAGACTTTGATTCTTAGAGGTACCGCCAGCTACCCTGGCTAAAATTTGAAGCATATAAATTGCTGCTTACCTTTTTATGAACTAGAAGTAAAAGATGCTTTTCTTCCCTGTGGCCAGGTCTTACCTGGCTGACTTTGTTTCTTAAATTCTGCAGCCTCTTATCATCCTCCCTTTAATTGGAAGATCTTCATTTCACCTGAAAATAGAAGTAGAGCCTTTAATTCCTGCCCCCATACTGTGAGGAGGTGCCTTCCTTACCTCTTGATAGGAATGATCAGTTCCACTTATTTCTTGACATTTGATAAATAAGCAACAATGATCACTTCTGTACAAATAGAATCAGTTGGACAAGTAATCTCTGCAAATGCAAGACCAGGTGAAATGCTCATCTTCACACTCTGGTTAGTTGCACTTTTTGGAAGGAAAAAGGAGAAAAGATCATCATCATTGGTTAGAATTACTGACTAGTTACATCTGAACCAGTAGCTCCCATTTTTATTGCTTTATTCAGTAAAGCAACTTCTTGTGCTCTTTAGAGATGAAGATTTCATCAGTTACATTTCTTCCACCTGAAAGTATGAGCAGAATCATATACTATTATGGGAATGGCGTATTGCATTTCTTACCTCCTTAAAAGGATGGCTCAGCTAATTCCTGGATAGAGCAAGTGGCAAGTCCATGTTGCTTTGTCTTGCGTCTGCTTTTCATACTCTCCCCATGACAAGTAAAGTCCACCACAGTTCTTCTCCCAGAAAGTAAAATCCACACCACTTGATATACACATGGATGGTTGGAGACTGGTATTTCTTACCTCCTTGTCCGGGACAACCACTTACCCTCACTTCTCCCTGGTAGGAATGACCACCTGGTCTGTTCATAGTTCATATTAGAAAAACCTGCAATCAATGTTTGACAGAATTATTGATTATTACTCATTACCAGCTATGAAGAGTCATCAATGGAGAAGGTTCTTTAAAGCATCCAGATCATTAAGCTTTTAGAGACCTTTCAGTGCTCACCTACTTGACAGCAATGTTCTACCCCAAGACTTTGATTCTTAGAGGTACCGCCAGCTACCCTGGCTAAAATTTGAAGCATATAAGTGGCTGCTTGCCTTTTTCTGAACTAGAAGTAAAAGATGCTTTTCTTCCCTGTGGCCAGGTCTTACCTGGCTGACTTTGTTTCTTAAATTCAGCAGCCTCTTATCATCCTCCCTTTAATTGGAAGATCTTCATTTCACCTGAAAATAGAAGTAGAGCCTTTAATTCCTGCCCCCATGCTGTGAGGAGGTGCCTTCCTTACCTCTTGATAGAAATGATCAGTTCCACTTATTTCTTGCCATTTGATAAATAAGCAACAATGATCACTTCTGTACAAATAAAATCGGTTGGACAATTTATCTCTGCAAATGTGAGACCATGTGAAATGCTCATCTTCTCGCTCTGGTTAGTTGCACTTTTTCTTTGTTACATCCTTGTAGGAAAAACCAACCATTATCCAGGAAGGAAAAAGGAGCAAAGATCATCATCATTAGTTAGAATTACTGACTACTTACATCTGAACCAGTAGCTCCCATTTTTATTGCTTTATTCAGTAAAGCAACTTCTTGTGCTCTTTAGAGATGAAGATTTCATCAGTTACATTTCCTCCACCTAAAAGTATGAGCAGAATCATTTACTATTATGGGAATGGCGTATTGTATTTCTTAGCTCCTTAAAAGGATGGATCACCTAATTCCTTCCTGTAACCTACAGCTGTCTGTCATCCTTGCATCTCAAAATATGACCTGCGGCAAAGATCAGCATTTGACAGACTGTATTTTTGTCAGGCAACAGGTAAATGAATTGTCCTTGGATTCATTTTGTAACAGGGAATATAAATCCTCACCTTCTGTGTGATGAATTGCTGTATTGGTTTATCTTTTTCTCTCCATACAATCAGCTGTATTGTTAAAAACCAATAGGTATAAGTGATTTCTTTATTCTTGACTAGAACAAGTAAATACTTCTGTAACTTTCAGAAGCTTTGGTTATGTATATTGCTTAATTCTTACGAAACTGCTTGTAGCCTTTGACAGCAAAGGATAGATTCACTTCCTTCACCTAAAAACATTCAGATTGGTTAGTTTCCACTCCATTGCTACCAGAAGGTGCATTCCTTATCTCTTGATAGGAACAGTTTCTCTTACTAGAGTGGTACTATATGAACTTCTGACAGACAAGATGTAATGATCAAATCAACAGGAGTAGTACCAATTGCAATGTCATCTCTTGACAGGTAAGAACCAAGCTGATGCCACTTCTCAGATAGACCATTTGTACCCTTTCCTTTTTGAATTGTACAAATGCTGGCATGATTAACCCCTAGTAGTTACATCTTGACACAGACAATCAGGATTCTACCCGATGCTAAAGAAATCAGTCCAGGTTCTTACCCCATCCACTGCTTCTGTGCTTCTCCTTTCTCTTCTCTTGCAGCCTCTTTGCCCACTCCTTTTTCATGTCTCTCTCCTCACCCATTCCCCTTTCCTCTTTCTTCTCTGTCCCTTCCTCAGCCCCTGGTGTTTCTTTCTCACTAACAACTTCCATTTCCCCCCTCACCTCCATTATCAATACCTCATTTCCTCCCCCCACCCCAGTCTTGTCCCTGCCTTGTTTCCTTCCTCCTTACAAGAATTCTTTCCTTCATCCTTCTGTGTCTCACGTTCCCATCTTTAGCAATGGAAGCAGGTTGGTCCCAGAAGGCCCTGCTCCAACACCCTAGTCCCTGTACTCAGACCTACAGGCAGCAGCCATGTGCTCTGGGCGACATCCTGGTGTGAAATGCCGCAGCCCCTGGTGGCTGACCCATCAATCACTGCATCACAACAGGGAGTTGTGGGTCATCGTCACCAACTCCTCAGTGGGGCAAAGTGACCTGCCCCACATCCTCCCAGGGGAGCTGTAGGGGGAAGGCTCTGGCTGGCTCTAAACTCTCAAATGAGTCAAATTACACTTCAGATCTGGACTCACCAGCTGGGGCTCTGTGACAGTGAATTCCAGGATCATGAACGGCTCCTTTCCCTGTGATTTGGATGGAGTGGGACTTACACAGCCCTCACCTATGGAAGCTTATATCATAGTTCCCATCCCCTGCATGTTCCCATCACTGGGTTTGTCTAGTCACCATGCCTACAGTGGAATGTTCCACCTCCATCATAATGGGCCAATTCTGAGCAGTGCTGAGTTCCTGCATCTCCCTCTGGAACCAGTGAGAGCTGCAGGTGCCCAGCCTCTCTCAGGACTAACCCTGTTGGTTGCGTTTCATGGCACCGTGCTGTGCCCTCCATCTTGTGTTCTAGGCTGATCACTGTAGACCCACCCGGGGACTGACAGCCAGTGCCTCCTGTACAAGGGAATCCAGGCAGGGGCTTCAGTGTTAGTGGGAGATGGGCAGATACCAGAACCATCCCTCCACCCTTCCCTGATCGCTGGGGGCTCTGATAAAAGGACACCTGTTATTGGCTGTGTGGGTCCATACGTTGTCCTGGCTCTGGCAGGTAGCTGGCCCAGGAGACCTCAGTCAAACTGCCCAAAAGACAACAGACTTGTTCAGTGGCAAAGACGCTTGTCCATGTTTGTTGTCGACAAAGCACTGGTACTAGCACCCGATACACTCTGCATGGACATTAGGACATGTATGCTCATGAACATGGACCAGCTCAGTCAGCAGTAGGACTTCCTACTGTCCCCTTGGCCAGATGTACCTTCTGAGACCCCTCTTTTATACACTGATACAAACAAGTTGTGTATTTCCCCTCTCACATGCTTAGTTTCCACCTTAGTTTTAACTCTGTAGTGGGGTATTCTTGTGACTAGCTAGTGCCTAGTATTTATTAGGAGTGTCTCTGTTTTAGCAACACCAGCCACATCCTTACCAAGTTTGTGTACTGGACAGTGAAGTTGTAAGCAAGCATTTGCTTTGTAGCAGGCCTGACTCTGGCTGATGTTTGGTTCAGGCCTCATCTGGTCCCAGGCCCTGTCTTTCAGGCTCTTTCTGCTACAACCGTCATATCCAAACCACCCCAGGTTTGGCTTTGGTTTTCCCAGCAGATGAGTTTGCAAAACCAAGACCCGAACCATCTCCCCTTTTGTTCTTCTCTAGTATTAGGGCCTCTCCAGCCTTGTTTGTGAGTGACCCCCCCTGTAACTTGGGTTGCCTTGAACTCCCAGATCTGTTGTTCACCCTGACCCCCAGGGAGGAGCAACTCCCATTGATTTCCACTTGGAGATACTCCTACCTTCCAGTCAGCATCCAGCCCTGACATCGCTGGCCTGAAGCTTTCAGGAGGTTGGGCTTCTAGAGTTTTCCAGTGAGCAGAGTCAGCTCTGGAAACTAATTCCACTGCAACAATTTGTACTTCACTGGCTGGTTTGGGTTTAGTCTGTGATGGTGTAAGGACAATGTTTGTGAGAACTAGAGACGTGTCAACAGGAAGTGGAGATGAAATAGAGTTATTCAGCTATATTGTAGAGGGGAGGTTAATGAGAGCTAGACCTGAAGGGAGAGGGAAAGACAGATCTCTCAATGGTCCCTGATTATCTCACTCAGAAATTTAATTCCATAAAACACTAGCAGGAAATAAGATAGAAGCGGCGTTTTGCTTACTTCTCCCAGTTCAGGATGTGCCCCAGTGTTCCTTATGACCGATTTATGTTAATATTGGACACTGAGGTTGATGCATGGGGCATATTTATATCGTTACTCATTGTTTTTCAGTGTGAAGGGTTGTGGTAACTGTGGAAGACCTGATGACTTTGACACTATGGATAAGGCCTTTAGACCTAATTAGGGCTCTGGTTACTCCAGGACCAGCTGGGTCTATATTCTGTGGCATAGTCTATATCCTTGTGGGTAGAGCAGGTTGGAAATTTTTACAGCAGCTTCATTCACCCTATTAATCATTAATATTTTGACTGACTTGAATATGAAGAAATCTAATATAATCAGCGCAGCAGCCCCTGCGTGGGTCAGGTTTTCCATTCCCTGTATTTCACACTGCCCTTGCTTTCAGCTTCAGTCTACTGAAGACTCTTGACAATTAAGTAACTTCAGGGGAGAAGCTGGAGGCTTTGGCTGCTGTGTCGGGGACAATTGGATCTTTTGGCAGCTGGGAAGGCATAGGAAGCCATGTGGCATGGTAGGGTAGGCACACCAGCTAGATGTTTCTGCTAGAACAATCGAGTCAGATAGGTAGCAGTGTGCACACTTGTATTGTCATATTTAGAGCTGTAGTCCTAGAGTTGAAGGCCAGAAGGGACCAGAGATCATCTAATCTGACCTCCTGTATATCACAGGCCCCTAAACAGCACCCTGAACCCCCACCCTTGGCTGTGGGCCAAGAAACAGAGCCCCGGTCGTAACCATAGTAACCTTGAAGATGCAGGATCTGGTTCTGTGTTTGTGCAAAGCACAAGGAGAACATGCCAGGGTAACTGTGTCAGTATTCCCCTTCCCTGCTCCACCTGCTTTAGGCTCCCAGCTCCCAGCCATCACCGCTGTTGGGGAGAGACTGTCTTCCCTTCACACACACTCCCCCTTGACTGGGATGTTAAGACTGCAGATCCCCTGATTTACACTTTGACATTCTCCACAACCCAGCCGCCTTTCTCTCACTAGGTTATGCCCAGTGTATTGCCCACAATTACAAGTTACCAAACAGCTCTTTCTAAGCAAGCACCTAGATTCCTAAGGTGAAAGCATTACAAAGAAAACATTAACAACACTAAAGGAACCGACGCCCATGCTAAGAAGTTTACCAGCCGTCATCCCAACTTCAGTCTTGGGCTCTGGTTCCTTCCAAACCCACAACTGGGTTTTCCCCATGGAAGAGTGTGGGGTAAAGACACTGGCTGAATAAAGGGACAGAGGTGAAAGGGGAGAGAAAAGAACTAGGTTGAAGATGAAGAAATAATTGATAATGGGGTGCATTGCTGTTTACATAACTAGGGGATGACTGTAGCACGAACAAACTCCAGAAAGGAAGAGGGAAGAATGGACAAAGGAAGGGGAGGATAAAAGGAGAAAAAAATAAAAATGGCCCCCTTCATCTTTCTGCCGCTGCCTTCCCTGTGAGTTTGTTCGAAGTGCCTGCAGTTACTGAATTGCACATTGTGATTCACTCCGGGATGCTTTACCTTTGTTCCTTGTTGGTTTCCTCAAACTAAGATGGATCATTCAGATAAACACTCTGTGGGTTTTGAAAATGTGACCCAGTCCACTGTGCAGGACCCAGAGCAGGAACTCGAGTCGCTCAGAGAGCCTGGGTCTGTGCTAGAAACTTAGAGAAAAAACATTGTTACAGAAACCATCTCCCTCACACTCTCCCCTCTCCCTCTGTGTGCTACTGGGGCATTGCATGTACCTTCGGAGGAGGGACGGGATGCTAATGTATTTCCTGTCATCAGCCCTTTGAACTCACCCCCCTCGGAGAGGTGCACATATACTACTTCAAACTGGATTCTCCAGGGACTAATAGACAAAGGGTTTTTGGATAAATAGCCTGGTTTTAAACTGGCTCAGGGCCTTTTTCCAGCCAATGGGCAGGACCACTGGTCCACAGAGGGCCCCAACCCTGAGGGAAGGGTTGGAAGGACAGGGGGCTTATGCTGAGCTGAAGCTGTGATGAACAAGGAAATCCCTTGGGTGGGGCCAGAGCCCATGTTCGGGTTGGGTGATCCCTCGGCCCACGCATTCCTCATTCCGCACCATTTCCCGCGGCCCCCATTGGCCTAGAGCAGTGAACCGCGGCCAGAGGGAGCCACGATCGACTGAATCTGTGGACGCGGCACGTAAACAAACCGGCCCAGCCCACCAGGGGATTTCCCTGAACAAGCGGCAGCCCTAGTTTGAGAACCACTGCCCTAGGGCCCAAGCTGGACTGTAGAACCGCTGTGTCCCCATTGCTCACTAGTGTGGAGATCTTTGACAATGCTTTGCCAGTGAACAGTGAACGCCCCCAGGCTCTGTTCACTCACTCACCAGCATCCAAAGTCAGGCCCAGCTGAATCCACGAATGCTCTGCCCAGCTAGTCATGAATAGACACAGGGCGACACCTGCATATCCCTCAGGCCCAGCCTTGCACCCCAGAACAGTGCATCTTGTACTGCTCAGGACCCCCCCACCCCCGAATGGTGTAAACTTATTAAAAGTCCATCATTCCATCAAAGGGTGATGAACATGCCCCAGCCTTTAACGTGAGTAGAGATCCCCCAAACACTCCAGCCCAAAGCACCCTGGCGTAGATAAACAATGAAACGAGCTTATTAACCAGAGAGGGATTTTAAGTGATATAGGCATAAAAGTTAGAAAAGAAAAGATTGTGGTTGTATCCTAACTCCTAAACTTTACCAAGCTAAATAAGATTTGAAAGCGAAAAGGGATCTCTCTCCCCAAAACTTTCCGCAGGCCATACTGACTGGAAGGCTTTCCAGCCAAGACCGCCCCTCCCCCCGCCCACACTTTTTAATGTTGGTTCTTTGTCTTTCACACACTCTTGCTGCCATGTGTTGAGATAGAGAGGACAGGATCTGGGGAAGCCATTGTCTTATTTATACCCTCCTCCTCTCGCTGAGGATTACCTCCACCCAATCAGTGCGGGCAAGAGCAGAGGAAGATTCAAAAAAGGATTGCATATTTGTAGGGACATCAAGAATAGCCAGAGTTATGAGAATTTTATTAAAACACTTTGGAAGTGCATAGCCTTATGCGTCGCGTGTAAGACAATCTAACTATTAGAGAGCAGCATGTGAAAAAACAATTAAAAAAAACAGTTATAAAAACATGGTCCTTTATAGAGGCTTCAATCCTGCAAACCCTTAAGCAGGTACTTAACTGTACGCCAGCTGACGTCAGCAAGGGGGCCATCTGAACCCACGGAACAGCAATTCCCAGCAGATGTTTCCATTTCCTCTTTGACTGACAAGCAGCTGAACCAATTATAGGGAAGAGGGGTTTTGGCCCTTGTTCTGAGCATCTTCACTTCCAGGGTTCCATGAGCCTCAAGCAGGGGTAGGCAAACTTTTTGGCCCGAGGGCCACAGCTAGGTGGGGAAATTGTATGCACGGCCATGACTATAGGGCTGGAGCATGGGGTAGGGGTACGGGAGGGAGTGCGGGTGCGGTTTGCAGGAAGGGGCTCAGGGAAAGGGGTTGGAGTGTAGGAAGGGTGCAGGCGGGGACTCAGAGCAGGGGGTTTGGGTGCAGGAGGGGGTGCGGGAGGAGGCTCAGAGGAGGGGATTGGGGTTCAGGAGGGGGCTCAAGGCGGGGGGTTGGGGTGCAGCGTGCAGGAGGGGTTTGGGATGTGGGTTCTGGCCCGGTGCCACTTACCTCGGGTGGCTCTAGTGTGGAAGCAGTGCGCAGCGGGCCTAAGGCAGGCTCCCTGCCTGCCCTGGCCCTGTGCCGCTCCCGGCAGCAGCCGGCATGTTTGGCATTGGCACCTGGGGGTGGGGTGGGGCAGGCAACTCTGCCACGCGCTGCCCTTGCCTGTGGGTACGACCCACGAAGCTCCCATTGGCCATGGTTCCCCGGTGTCTCTGGGCGGTGTCTGCAAGCGAGGGCAGCGCACAGAGCCCTCTGCCCCCTCCCCCCCATGGGCTGCAGCGAAGTGATGCCGGCTGCTTCCGGGAGCGGCGCAGGGCCAGGGCAGGTAGGGAGCCTGCCTTAGCCCTGCTGCGCGATGGGGCTCGCAATCCTGCGGGCCGGATTGAAAGCCCTGACGGGTCGGATCCGGCCCGCGGGCCATAGTTTCTGCTCCCCTGCTTTAAAGTGATTGCTAGGTAGCACAATGGGGAATCTTTAGGTGACAGAAATGTTTATCTCATATTTTCCTATGGGTCGGATGCCACTGAGACTGCCTAAGCCATCAGCAATCACCGGGTTCTGCTGCCTCAAAAAAGGGTGTCAGAGAGGAGTCTTTTTATTCTGAACACCTGTGAACTCCCTTCCAATTATCCAGCATCCCCTCCCCTCCCTTCCGTTCAGTTCAAGGTTCATTTGCAGGTGCAGAATCTGGCAGGCAGGATGGTCAACATGGTGTTGGGGGGAATGCCTGGGTAACAGGTGTCTGAGAGCTCCATCTCCAAGGGTACGCTATAACAGCTGATCCTCATCTTGTCTGATTGACAGGAGCTGTGGAAAAAATCAGACTCAGTAAGTTAGAACCTAAAGAATACTCCTGCAGTACGTGCATCACACTTGTCCAAGTGGTTGCATTAGCTCCGTGCGTGCCAGCCAGCCAGAAATAAACAGGGCTCGTTGGACAGACGCAGCGACAGGAAAAGATCATCGGTGCTGTGAAAGGGAGACCTGAGCGGTAAAGGCCTTCAGGAACATTTACAAGATGGAGACCTAAACTCTGTACTTCTAGTTCTGAGATACCCAGATTTAATGTTAGACAGAAACCAGCACAGACAGGCCAAGGAAACAGTCCCAGCCGGGTCTGAAACAGCTTTTCAATTTCAACGCACTGGGACTGGGAAGTTGCCCAGAAGGAAAAGGCAGAAGGACCTCATGTGTAACTCAAGCTCTGTGGCTGATTCTGCACAGTGACTGCACTGAAGACATTTCTCTCACCCCTCTTCTCTGAAATCACGCACTCTGCAACAATCATCACCGCCGAGATTATAACAAGGGCCCCGAGAACCATCCGGATGACGAAAACAACGTGTGAGGCATTGCTCCCTGTGATGTTATTGACATGAACTGTGTTCGTATAGAAAGGTTGTAACTTACTGGTTATGATTATGCTGTCTGTATGTGTGTATCATTTTTGTATTTGAAGTTATGAATATTGGCTATGTACTTGTATCTCCATGTGTTTGATTCTAAGTAGCATCAGTGAAGTATTTGATCAGCTTCTTGAGAAAGAACTATTCTGAGTGAGTGCCCAATCAAGAAACACTTAAGTGACAACGGACTTTGGGAGATGTCAATCCACATCTGAGCTTTCCTGGGAATGTTCAAACTATGATGTAAACAATGGTGTCGGCCTGCAAAAAGCTGAATCATTCATGGACATGTGACTTGCTCAGGTGGCTACAAACTCCATCTTGATGCTGTGATTTTGCACAGAAGAACAAAGGGGTTTCCGCCCACAAGAGAGAGAATATAAAAGGCTTTGGAAACCCCTCCATTTAGTCTTCAGCTGGCTCAAGAGATGGCCTCTCCACCCCGAAGAGATCCTTGAAAGAAATTGGAACAAAGGACTGTAACTACAGGGGTGTGAGTGATTGCTGGACCCAGGCCATAAGCCATAGCGTTGGTTTCAAAAGGATTGGGCCCAGACTAGGAAGGAGTCTAGTCTGTGAAAGAAGCTTATTGGGCCATCTCTGAGGGTGAGATTTACCTGTATTCAGTTTCCTACTGTATTAGGCTTAGACTTGCGTGTTTTGCTTTATTTTACTTGGTGACTTACTTTGTTCTGTCTGTTATTACTTGGAACCACTTACATCCTACTTTTTATACTGAATAAAATCACTTTTGTTTATAGAGGGCAGACAATTTATGAGTTTACCCTGTATAAGCTTTATACAGAGTAAAACAGATTTATTTGGGGTTTAGGCTCCTAGAAAGACTGAATACTAGATGTTGGGAAAGTCCCTGTTAACTGAGAACCCCTGGGTTAAGTGAATCTTAGTTTCTGTGAACTGCAGGGAGGCATGGCCCAACCTCTTGGTCTGTGCTGGAGCCGACTGGTGTGTCTAACTCAGCAATACAGGAGTGGAGGGAAACCAAGTCTGGCGGGGGAGGGAGGGTGGTTCTTCTCAGTGGTATCCCAGCACATCTAGTGACAGCCTTGAGGGATTTTCTGTGACCCAACCCGTCACACTCCCTTTATCTGAAATCAAGAAAACCTGTCAGTGTGGGATGCAGGGACAGAGAGGAACAGATTTGCCTCTAAAGGAGGGACAGAGACTGATGGATAAATAAAGGGATGGCAGAGACAGTTTAAAGATGTAAAAACTGTTTCTCCCCCCGCCCTTAATTTCCCATCCCCTTCTGTGTCACAGGCAGTTTCCTTGGCCTCCCTTTTTGCCAGCAAGTTCCTCTTCATATGCCAGCTGCTGGGACCTGTGGGGTCACCAGGCTGGGTTCAGCCCTCTGCCTAGGGGAACCTTCCCATGAGGCCAGCCAGCACGCTGACTCTGACGCAGGAGTAGGAAATCCCTAGCAGACCAAGACACTAGAGACCTGGCCAGAGCCCTTACCGAGAGCAATGCTCCCCTAACTGACCCCATCAATAGTTTCCACCCTAGACTCACAAAAACTCTCCCAATTCCCCTGATCCCAAGGGGAAATGGCTTCATTAACTCTGCACCTGCCAATCCAAAGGATAAACAGGACTCCATACCTAGGCTAGCGGGATGGATCTGTAACTGGACAGGGACTGGCTCAGTAGGGGAGGAGGGAAACCAGAAATCCTACAAGGTTTGTATCTCTTAACATAACAATAGAATAACAGGGGAATTCGGAATGTACAAATTATCTAAAGCTCCTTGCCAGTGGTCGC
Source organism: Chrysemys picta bellii (assembly GCF_011386835.1). Lineage (NCBI taxonomy): Eukaryota > Metazoa > Chordata > Testudines > Emydidae > Chrysemys > Chrysemys picta. The sequence goes on from NW_027053314.1 coordinate 25,836, forward strand.
CATTACAAAATCAGCATTTACCCCTGTCAGCACACAGCAGTGCTGAAATGCCACACTGCTTCCTGATGCTTGGAACTGGCACCGGATTGCAACACTAACTAGAACCTTCACCACCTCCTCAAAACAGTAATTCTGTTGACAACTGCTGAACATGTGTATTTACACAAGGATCAGGTTCAGCTGTGGGTGTCAGTTAAATGCATTAAAAAAAAATCCCTACTCTAAATGCTCCACTGCACACACAATTCCCCCTCTTGGGAGAGGATGAGAGAGAGAATGGACCACACCTGGCAGATGTTAGTCACATTGCTTGATGCATGGCTGGAAGCTGCTCAAGCCCAAGATTTTTTAAAGGTATTTACGCATTGCAGTGCTGAGTGGAGCAAAGTCTACGTGACTTAGCAGCCTCCATTTCATTTTCAAAAGGGACTTAGTGCCCCATTGACTTCCAATGAGAGAGGCTCCTAAGTCACTTAGGCCTTCCAGGGCTGAGTGGAGCAGTGCCTAAATACCTTTGCAAATCTGGGCCTCAGATACTAGGATGAAAAGGGCAGTAAAAGAACCGATGTAGAAAAGAGGAACAGATTCTCGGGTGCACCGAGTGTTGCTCCAGACGCCTTTATGCCCTGCCCGTCCCTGCCCAGTCTTTGGGCGCTGTCATAAAGAAGCTCAGAGCTGGGCATAACTTAGAGCAGCTTAAAGGACTCCTGGCCCGTGTTTGTCCCTGGCTCTGTCTCTCAGGCCGGGCTTCACTTGTAGTGAAAGAGGTGCCAGGGCTCAAGCAATTGTTTTTTACATTCATAACTGATGCCGCAAGCCCAGGAGGGCCGGGGCTATGGATTGCCAGGCCTGGCAAGCCCTGGCACAGATTAAGCACTGCTCTCAGCACGGCTTTCCCTGCTCCCGCTCCGTCGCTCTGTGGGGAAAAGACAGTATCTGGGTCTCATAGTAGGAAGCACATAGGAGACTGCTGACACTTACTGATGGTCACCTGGGTTCCGGCTCCTGACACAGACAGGTTCCTTGCTGTGATCCCCACCTCACACACGTAGGTTCCTGTATTAGATGAATTCGCATTCTTCAAAGTGAGAGAGGCAAACCCATTGTCCAAATGCAGGGTTGTGATCACATCGCTGTCATTCACCAGCTCTGTCTTTAGTGCCTCCGTCCCATAGTGATACCATCGCACATACATGGTGCTGTTATTGACTGTCTTGAATGTACAATTCATGGTAAGTTCTGAGCCTTCGAAATCACTGACACTGGTTGGGGTTTGATTCACCATCATGTCGGTAATTTCTGCAGAAAGAGAAACACAGATGATGGCACCTTCATTGAGAAATAGTTCAATGTGCCAGCAGACAAGGGCAGATGTACAAAATGAATCTCTCCAGTCCTGCTATTTAGTTTCCCCTGCTTGTTAAGAGTTTAAACGGATGTTCTTTCGTTTGGCCCCATATAGAGCTGTATCGTGCATGTCAAGACTTTTCTGCTCTGTTTAGTGAGCAGGTAACCCCAGAAGCTTCAGTCTAGACAAACCTCCTCCAACAATGTGACATCGTACCCGAACCTTGTGTATGCCTGACACGCCTGCCAAATTCCTTACATTCAAACCCTTCTTGAGACCTATTTCCCTTCACCAACCCAATGCAGGGCAAGAGAGAGGGTGGCCAATTCTCCTTTGTTACAGAAAAATGGGATTCCCTGAAGGACGTGCAATGGGCAATTCTGAGAAGTGATGCCCTTCTGCTGGCAATGGCAGGGGAGTGAGGATCAGGGTGCAACCGTTACTCTGGGCAGGGCTGTGCTTACAGCATAGCGAGAGAGTGTCAGCAAGTCTTTAGCGCTGGTTTTACTGGTGGAAACTTCAGCAGCTCTAGGGCCAGGCGGCAGTTGAGCAGGGGTTTTGAGGATCTCCATGGCCCCCAGATGTTGGATTTAAGGGCCTAAAGCCCTGTGTGGATTTAGTCCTTTAATCTCTGTCTCACTTCCCAATCTACCGTTAGTACGTCTGCCTGATCTCCCCCTTTTGTCTGTCTTGTCTCTTTAGAGTGTAAATTCTTTGGCTCAGGGGCTCTCACACTATGTCCATGTACAGTAGAGCTGATTGCAAATGTTCTGGCAAAACTTACCTTAGACTGAAAATGCCAATGTGCTGACGAGAACTGATTCACCAAATTTATTACAGATTTGACTCCACTTTCGTCAAAACACACAGTGGTTTTTGTTGGTGTTCCAAGATCCACAGGGTTCAAAAAAGAACCAGATAAGTGCCTGGAGGATGGTCCATCAATGGCTATTAGCCAGGATGGGCGGGGATGGGGATGCCAGAGGCTGGGAATGAGCGACAGGGGATGGATCACTGGATGATTCCTGTTCTGTTCATTCCCTCTGGGGCACCTGGCACTGGCCACTGTCAGAAGACAGGACACTGGGCTAGATGGACCTTTGGTCTGACCCAGTCTGGCCGTTCTTATGTTCTTCTGTCCCGCGAGCCCCAGCTCGGGGAGTCGGGAGTCGAGTCTCGGGGCGGGTGGGCTCCCCATGCTGTGGCAGGGCCAGGTCTCTAGGGGCTCTTGTTGTCTGCTAGGCTCCCTGCTCGAGCCAGGGCTCTTGGCGCTTCCAGTGTCCGTGTCATGGAGCTGGAAGCCTGGAAGTTCCAGGACCAGCTCCCAGGGGTGCAGCTCTGGGGTCGCTCCGCCATGCAGACTGCCCCGGGCTGGAGATCCCAGGGCCTCTAGAGTCCTGGGCCAGTGACTCCCCAGGCTGCTCTACTTGTAACTGGCCTCTGGGACTCTGGAAGTCCTCGGGTCCCTGGCCCGGGTGCAGTCCTGATCCGTCTTGGTTTGGAATGAAGCCAGTTGTGAAACAATGAAACTTCTCACAAACTGAAACCGCTCTAGTGTACAGGGCCTAGCACAGTCGGCCCCACATGTTGGTTGAGGCCTCTAAGCACTATTGCAAAGCAAACATTCAATAACAACCTATTACTGAGCATACAACTTTATCCTGACTCTGCTCGGCCCTTTGTGGGTTTGGGTTGGACTCTTCGGGGGCTAAACTAGAGAGATGCCCATGTTTTGTTACTTCTGTAAGTCAAGTCAAGCACATTGCATGCACCAGGGACTCTTTGCATCCCTCTGTCCCCAACAAGGTCCCTGGGTGCCACCCTCCCACCCCACTCTATTTCAGGGACTCCCTAGCCCCCACCCTTTTGCCAGGAGCTCTGCGTCTCCCCCATTTCTTCCACCCCCCCCCCATGCCACAGTCCCCAATTCTGCCCCAAGCCAGGAGCATTCTGTGCCCTAATTCTCTCCCTTTCCACCATTCCAGGGTCCCCCATTCTCCCTGCATGCTCGGGGCTTTGGCTGTATCCTCATTCCAGCATTATCCCCAGACCAGGTCCTCCATCCTCCCCAATGTTGGAATTGATGGGCTGCGGTGTTTCAAATTATTGTGTCACAGACCAAGAGAAATGCCATCACGCTGAGTGCACTGTAGCTGTGTCAGTCCCAGGATATTAGAGAGACAAGGTGGGTGAGGGAATAGCTATTATTGGACCAACTTCTGTTGGTGAGAGAGACGAGCTTTCGCTCCATCGAGCTCTTCCTCGGGTCTGGGAGACGTACTCCCAGAACCGCAGCAAAATGCAACGCTTAAACTCCCACACAGATTTCCATCACAACTTCAACAACCACCACCCACCCAGCCATTAAACTCTCTGGGGAACACTCCCACACTAGCATCAACTTCCTGGACACCACCATCAGCTTCAACAACAGAACCCTACAGCCAACCCAAGACAAGAAACCCACAGAGCTGGGAGGCTGCTGCAGACCCTGAGGGAGCCGAGGGCTGTCCAGGACTGCCAGGGCCATTTACAGACCCGAGCACAGAGGAGCTGCAAGTCCTGACAGAGGCCTTCTTCCCCAACGACCCTCTACAGAGCCAGGTATGCCCTCAGGGGGAGTTGGGACCCTCCAGAAAGTAAATGCAGTGACTGTAGCAGGCCCTGCAGCGGGGCTCCCTCCCCTAGTGCCCCTGTTCGACTGCCCTTACCGTGTTCACACTCAGGCCCGTAGAGACCAGGGTAGCAATCACAGGTGTAGTTCCCGATGGTCTCCACGCACTCGCCACGCTGGCTGCAGGAGGAACGCTGGCAAGACGCTGCAGAGATACAGCTGGGTTAGGATCCACCCTAACAACTCCTTAGAGCCCAGTCAGACCCCACCCCACTGCCCGGATCCTGCACTCCATCCCTGCTGCATTTCTTCACTGCGGGATTCTGTCAGAGCCTGTTAAAGTCATGGGTTAAAAACCTGCTTTCAAAGGCCTTGGCTCCGGCCCTGCAAGAGCACTCGGGGCCTAGATACCATCCAGGGCACCCAAGCTTTGCCCAGCCAGGTGGCGTTGGCACCTTGCCAGAAGCTTGGAGGCAGTGGCTGCTTTGCACAGATGGTCACACTGCTCGTGGACCCAGAGGCGCTGCCTGTGGACAGCGCTGACCTGGACGGGTAGGCTGCCCTCTGGATTGAGATGGAGCGTTGCATGCTGGGCCTGCAGGGGACACACCCAGGCATTGATCAGAGGGCAGCGTGTGCCACGTTTGGCTATCAGGCTGTGCTTTGAGCTTCCTGCCCCCCCCCACCCCGCACTGATTGCACTCCGAAGAGGGTAGTAACTCTTTGGCAAGGAGACTCCACTGCATCTCCCCAGGGCTCAGAACAGGTGCTCCTGGAACCAAGCGCCTGGCATGTCAATTTACAACGGGACTTTGTGAGGAGACGAATGTAGGGATCAAAGCAAGACTCATTGAGAGCCCAGGCTCAGCTCCCGTCTGCGTGGCCCATTTGTGAGGGAGAACGTGGAAGGCAGGACTTTAACTCCCCAGCCAAAGGAACCAGCGAGGCACAGAGAGCAGTGAGTGCTCCCAGGCACAGGTGTTACACACAGCAGCTAACATGCAAAGCGGGTGCAGATCTGTGCTGCCGGCCACGGGACAATATCACTAACGCCTCACACCAGCTAGCACTAACCAGGCCCTTGGTGGCTGTCTCCGTAGAGAAGTCAGGACTCGGTGGGCCATGGAGACCGACTGACCCTGCACATGAGGGTTGAGGCACTCTAGGTGGGTGGGTGGGTGATGTTCCTCTGCCCAGACAGTACCTCTTTGTAACCGCGTGTCTGGCCCTTTAAGGGCGAGAGGCCTGGGGCCAGCCAACCCTAGTTACCAGGTAGGCACAGCTGAGCAGGGGTCAGCTGATGTCCCTGGACAAGTGGCAGGAAGCTTCAGAGAAGGGGGATGCTCAGGGAGAGACAAGCCAGGGGGCTTCTGCAGGAAACCCTTCACCGGGGGCAGGGTTTGGGCCTGGAAGGAAGCCTGAGCCAGAGGGCTGAAGAAGGCTGAGAGCCAGGGAGAACACACTCCAGGCAGTAGGGAAAGACTCCCGCCAGGCGAGGCGAGAGTGGCTTGCGGAGCAACCTCAGACCACGAGGGGGCATGGGAGGCGGCCGGGCCATTGACACTCTTCTATGGACAATTAGGGACTTATTTCTCCAGAGCTGTCAATCCAGCAACTCTCCCCAGCCCTACACGTGTTAGACAGACCCACACTTCCATAGAGAATGACAGTGGTGGGGTGGTTACCTTGGTAACACAGCGCCCTCTTTTTCTTTTGGCAGTTCTCATCATTCCATCTTCCAGCATCACGATCCCTCTTTATGTAAATCTCCACACAGTCTAGGTTCCTCCCTTTATTGTTGGGTTCCTTGTTAGCCCAGTTCTCAGCCTCCTTCGTCAGGGCCTTGTTGGTGCCAACCCACGTCCAGACATTGTTTATTTTTCGTAGCCCAATCCAGTAGTATGCTCTATGGTGGGGTAAGACATTTTTGAGATAAGCAATTTCCCCCTGGTTCTGGATTGCTACGAGGTCGGTGTAGAATGACCTGCAAAAGTTTCTGGCCAGCTCCCAGGAGTAATCAGATTTGTTACCATAATGGTAGGTCCAGGCTCCCACTTCCACCTGAGTCACTAGCACTGTTGGAAAGAGTAAAAACAGGCAAAGTTGTGTGACAGTCAGTGACAGAGCTATGAGTTGACTATAGATGGGTGACACCAGACTATATCTTATATCACACACAAAGGAACTGCATTAAAAGAACATTATTTAGGTTGCAAAGTCAAGCGCTCAAACGTTAGGAAATGCCACAATTAAGGTTGCCCATGTAACTGAGTTCAGCCCCCTTGTGCGCATGCACAATGGTATAGTCTTTAATGGCATGATAATGTACTATTTTTCCATGGGTCCTCTGCCTCACTCGGTGCAGAGGATGGACGGTGCTCACTGAATGAGGAGCTATTCAATAGTGTGTTTTCTCCTCACTGGTCAATGTGTGACTGCTCCTCCCCCCGCCCCAGCCTTATTTACTGCACATTATACAAACCCTGCTCTGAAGACAGAATTATTCATTTCCCCAAAGGCTTTTCTATAGCGCTCATCATGCCAGTATCTGAGTGCTTCACAGACATGAATGGGTTTATACTCACAACAGCCCTGGGAGATGAGAGGGGGGTATTAGCCCCATTTCACAGATGGGAACAGAGGCATAGAGGCACTGGTTCTCAAAGGTATTTAGGCACCTAACAGCCATTGACTTTATTGCAAGTTAGGTGCCTAAATACCTTTGAGGAGCTGGACTAGAGAGATTAAGGCCGGAAGTAATTTTGGGTGTCCCATTTGAGTAGAGCCCTGCGCGGACACATAATTATCTCCATAGATGCGGATAGCCATGGATCTAAAGCAGATACCGCAGACATGCAGGGCTCTAGTGACAACGAGTGAGACAGGCGCACATGCTCCCGGTCAGGAGACACCGCTTGCACACACTAGTGTGACCAGAGACAGCTGCCAGTCAGTCTAGTGCCCGCCCCGCTGGCAGGGCTGGTGGAGGTACAGCCATGCCGGAGGAGCTGCCTGGGCTGGGTTCTGGCTCCTGCGACGACAGCCCGACATGCTGCTTCTTTCGCCGCTGCGGTTCCTGGCCCAGTCGTTGGCCATGGCCCTGCGGGTCTCACTCGCTGTCACTAGAGCCCTGCGAATCCGTGGAGATCCGCTTTATAGCCACAGATATCCGCACCCGCGGATATACATTGTGTATGTGCATTTGAGACCCCGAGGACCTGATTTTCTGGAGTATTTAGCATTCTAAAGCACTATGTTCAGAGCACTGCTCCCATTGACTTCAGTTGCAGCTGTGAGCGCTCAGCACTTCTGCAAATCAGACCCCAGGGTCTCCATTTGAGCACCCAGAAAGTGAGGAACACACATTCAGTGGCCACCTGGGAAAAGTTTGGTTTAAGTGACTTGCCCAGCACCACATGGCAACTCTGGGGCAGAGGCAGGGATAGAATCCAATTCTCCAGGGCGGCAGTCAACAGTGTTACCCTTGAAACCATCCTTTCTCTTCTTGCACCCCCCACCTCATTCATCACACCTTCCAGCTCCTGCAGCAGATGGGGTAGGGCTCCTACAGACAACAGCTTTTCTCAGTGTACAACCTGCGTTCATTCCCTAGCGTAGGTCCATCCTGTGCACTCAACGAGGCAAGGGTTCTGGCATTCCCTAGGTATCAGTGCTTGACTTTGAAACGTTAACAATGTTCTTTTAAAGTAGGTTTTTCTGTAGTGTGTGTGTGTGTGTGTCTAACTTCCTACGTTTTTTAAAAAGCAAACTGTAAAAAACAGAAGATCCATCACGTGGCATCATAGTGACACCGATATGGATCATCAGCAGGGTTAAAATCCTGAGATCCCGTGCACAGACCTCTGTCACTTGAGCGAATGGAGGAGCCAATAGCAGTAGCAGGTTGTCATACTCCCTATGGGCCAGCACTAGAGGGAGATGAGACACACATTTTGCCAGGGGATTTCACAGCTATTTGCTGACAGCAGAGACCTCAGGAATTGTGGGTTCCATTCCAGGCTGTAGCAGAGGTGGCAGATGAAATGCCTAAAGAACACATGAACGACTACGAACCTTTTAAACAAAAGGCCAGAATTAGAATGGGGCTAACACCTGAGCATGCCCGTCGGCGGTTCAGAGCCCTAAGGCGGAAACCAGACGTGGCATTGTCCCGACACGCCTACCACATTGTAAAAAATTAATTAGCCTCTTAGAATTGGTAGGGCAACTCCCATCTTTTCATGTTCTCTGTATGTATATATATCTTCTTACTATATGTTCCATTCTATGCATCTGATGAAGTGGGCTGTAGCCCACGAAAGCTTATGCTCAAATAAATTTGTTAATCTCTAAGGTGCCACAAGTACTCCTGTTCTTTTTGCGAATACAGACTAACACAGCTGCTACTCTGAAACCTGTCACTAAGTGAGAAACAGGGGAGCTGGAGTCCGAAGGCCCAGGCCTGCAGTAATAGTCACGTGGCCTGCCCTTGGAAGTCTGGCACACTAAAGGGGTTACTCCCAGGGCCTGGTTTAAAGGCTGGGGCATGGCCCAGACCCTCTAATCCACGACTGGTGCCAACCCCCTGCACTCTGTCTGCACCAAAACTCGCACTGCTGCTGGTGCCAGTGCTGGAAATGGGGTTGGGACTTTCTCAATGCAGTCAGCAGGCCCAGGGAAGCACTTGCAGAGGGGAGGGCTGGCCTGGACCACACCTGTACGGAGGAGTTCATCGGCCCCTGGCCTGGCTGGGGAACTGTGAGCTGTCTTGGGAAGCCGTGCAGGCCCATGTGAAGGCCTCTCCATTGTAACTAGGGTGGAAGCGCCTGGCTCCCTCAGCCTCAGGGGGCCGTGTTTCTCAAGTAATTGCTAGGGACTCTACTGCTTTCTGGGATACAGGAGGGGCCAAAAGCCAAGAGAAGAGATTAGGAGGAATAGGATTTAGGTCCCTAAATAATCACCCCCAGGTGGGAATGTCCCTGGCAGTGAAATGTCCCTGGTTAGACCAGGAGCGACTGATGGTGCCACAACAATGCCACTCCCCTCCCGGGGCTTTCCCGGGATACGTCTGTGAATTCTCCCCTGGCAGGGGCAGCGGCAGGCCATCAAAGAGCTGCAGGAAGGCTTACCCCAGCTAATGGCAGCAAAGCACAGGAGTCGGGTGACAGTCCAGCCACATCCCCAAGCCCTTGGACTGGAGCAGAGTCCTCCGGCGCTGCCCGTCAGAAAAACATGTCCATAAACCCCTCTGTGCTTCACAGCAGGCAGGTCCAGGCATATTTACACACTGAGCTGAAACAGACACTTGGACACACCTGGCTGACACAGACACTGTCTCTGATTAGCTCCCATTTACCATGCAGATAAAATGCAGAATCTCAGAGGGAAGAGCTGCCGGCCTCCACAGGGGAAGAAGGAACCGTTGGAATTTAAGGCAAGTGATTCGATTTAGCAACATCATCTCCACAACAGGTTGTTAATGAACGTCCCGGAGAACGCGAGTATGAGTGTGAGATGTTGTCGGTCAGTGTCATGAGTTCAGCTCAGAGGATGGAGGAAGTTTTTGTCCATAAATCAGATAAACAGCTGAGCAGCTCAGTCAGTCGGAGCAATATTCCAGTGTAATAGAGTTATATTAGAATTAGAAACAATGGGAACCATCCCTGGGTCTAAACCAGAAATGCTGCAAGCTGCGCCAGCAGGCCCCTCCTCTCCCTGGGCTTCAGAGGGCAGGATCCTGCACCAGCCCGAGTGTCTACACAGCTGTGTGTAGGGCCATAGTGTGAGCTCTGCGAACCTGGGCTGGGAGACGCACTGCTGTGGGTGTAAAGCACAGTACAGATGTACCCTCTGGCATCTTACCAACAGGGGCTGAGCCCAGCTTTGCCAGAGATCTGGGGGAAAGGAGGGGTGTGGTCTGAACCAGTGAAGCTAGGCTGGTGGTGTGGCAAGGGCTGGCTGCTCCTCTCATCCGGATATCAGCTTCCCGGGGTGGCTGGCTGGCTCCTCAAGCAGCCTCCCAGGCCGGAGAGGCTCCATGCTGTCTTTTGGCTGGCAGGGAGGCTTTGAATGAGGCCGTCTCTGGTAGCCCATCTCCACTTTCCCAACCAATCCTCATGCTGGGGTTGGGGTCCACTAGGCATAGCTACCAGGTAACTCGGGAGAGTGGAAGGCCAAAAGTGCCGATGAAGCTCCTTTGCTCTGGGTCTGTGAACCACAGTGACTCCATCTTGGGAACTCTCACCTACTTCTATGCTAACTGCTTACAGGCTCTGAAGTAGGCTTTCTCCCCTCGGTGTCTTTATTGGTGCCAAGCACACCGGGTGACGAACCCCCTGTTTGCCATCTCGGGCCCAGTTCTGGGCAGGCAACAGTTTTGGCACCCAACGTGGGGCTCAAGGCTGAAATTTAGCCTTGCCCGGATCCCTTCTGGTGGCCGACGGATTACGACGACGACCGACGCCCAGAGCGCTCACCGGTGACTTCATCAGGGGCCTCGGCAGAGACGTGGTTTGCTCGACCCCGGAGGGCACAACGGTGCAACGCACACAGACAGTGGAGAAGCAGCTGCGGGCGACGGTGGGGAACCGGTCCCGTTGATAGGCAACGGTGATGGTGCAGAACCGGACCCTTGGATAAGGTAGGAACAGTCCAGTGGGGACTTATCTGTCTTGACCTGGGGACGCCCAGTGTCTGCCTGTTTTGACCTGGGGACGCCCAGAGTCTCCCTTGGTATGGGGCAGGGACAGAGTACAGCCGGCAGGGTACAGTGTACACCCTTAGAATGCATTCTGGTGAACTGGAAAGTGTTTGGATCTGATCAGTTGATTAAAAGTAAATTGAAAAGGTTCTGTACAGTTGATTGGCCTCAGTACCAGCTAGAGTGCCAAGAAAGGTGGCCACCAGAAGGATCACTTAATTACAACACGATCCTTCAATTGCTTTTGTTCTGTCAGAGAACAGGTAAATGGAATGAACATCTCTATGCGTATACGTTCATGGTGTTAAGAAATAGGACTGATATTTTGCTCAAGTGCCATTTGACTCCGACGGGCTCGGTAGTAAGAGCTGCTAAACCCCAGAACCCTCCCATTGTTGTAATGCCAGAATCGGTGTCCCCTTTGGCTTCACCCCCACAGGCTTCAGAGAGTACCACCCCTCCCCACCCCCCGTGGGATTGTATCCGTTGATTACTGAGAGTGTGGTAGCCCATCCAGGAACTCAGGAACGGCCAGCTCAGATAGTGTCTGTCTACTCGCATGTACCTTTTAACCCTGTACATCTGGCTGCTTTTAAGGCAGAGGCAGGAGAATTTTCAACGAATCCAAGCAAGTTCATTTCTATCTTTGAAGGGTGTCTAGCTAGCCATAAGCCTGACTGGGATGATTGTAATATACTTATGAGAACCCTGTTGTCTGAAGTGGAGTGGAATCAGGTTATAGCTAAGGCTAGGGATGAAGACAGAAGGCATTTAAGGTTTAAAAAGAAAAGCTATTGGACACTAGAGGTTGTACAGAGTGGAATTCTCAGAAGTGAGTGTGCCTGTCCTGGTTTGTTGCTTCAAAGCTCTGTACAGAAGTTACGTTACTGGAAAGGTGTATGATGGCAATGTGTATGTGTTAATGGTTGGAGAAAAGGTGTATGAGTGAAGAGTGGAAGGTTCCTTTGTAAGTTAGAAGAAGCGAGAAAGGAAGAGGAAAAAGCACAGAATGAGTTAACTGAGAGGAAAATACAGCTAGCAAGCTCAGTCATGCTGGCTCATCCAAGGACATTGTTCACAGCCAAGACTTGGCTGACAACCAAGAGAAAGGGGGGCCTGAATGTGCCCAAGCAACTGTGAGATCTGCAAAATACTGCAAGGCATAATGAGGACAACGAAGGGTTAAAAAGCAGCTTTGTTGGACAGTATTGGCTCAAGGATTTAAAAATTCCCCCACTCTGTTTGGACAGGCTTTGGCCAGAGACTTGGAGGAGTGGGATAATTCAGACAGAGCCCTCCTGCTGCAATATGTAGATGACTTGTTGATTGCTGCTGTGGGTTTAATCCCTTGTCTCAGAGCTACTGTGAGTCTCCTAAACTTTATTGGACTGCGAGGATACAGGGTATCTCAAAGCAAAGCCCAAATTGCTCTTTCAGAGGTTCAATATCTGGGATTTCACATCAGGCAGAGACAGCTCTCAAATGAAAGGAAGGAGGCTATCTGCCAAGTTCTCATCCCCAGCAACCGTAAACGGCTTAGGGCATTCCTGGGCATGGCAGGTTTTTGCAGAATATGGATTCCAGAGTTTGGATTGTGGGCTAAACCTCTGTATGAATGTGTTAAGGGAGCAGATCATGACCCCTTTCACTGGTCCCCAGAAGCGGACAGGGCATTTAAAATCTTGAAAAGGAAGCTAATGGAAGCTCCAGCCCTGGGTTTGCCCGATATATCTAAGCCGTTCCAACTGTATGTGCATGAACGAAAAGGGGTAGCTTTGGGAATGCTTACCCAGCTATTAGGTGCCTGGAAGCGTCCTGTGGCATACTTTTCTGAACAACTGGATCAAGTTTCAAAGGGATGGCCAGCCTGTTTGAGGGCGGTCGCAGCTACTGCTCTAGTGCTTGGGGAAGCTGAAAAACTAACACTGGGAGGAACTGTGCAAGTGTATACTCCCCATATGGTTCAAGCCTTGCTGGATACTAAGGGTGGTCTTTGGCTCACGTAGGCTCGGGTTGCTCGGTACCAGGCGAAGCTGTTAGAGAATCCTGAAGTCACCCTGCAGATCTGTCCCTCCCTTAATCCAGCTACCCTGCTACCAGAGACAGAAAAGCAGGAACATGACTGTCTGGAAATCATAGATGTTCAGTATTCTAGCCACCCAGATCTAAAAGATCAGCCACTCCCAAATGCTGACTTGGAATGGTATACAGATGGAAGTAGTGTTGTGGATGGGCATGGGAGGGCTGGTTATGCTATTGTGTCTCTTCATGATACCGTGGAAGCTGAGAGTTTATCGACAGGAACATCTGCCCAGCTTGCTGAACTAGTGGCCCTGACTCGTGCACTCGAGCTGGCAAAAGACAAACGGGTTAATATCTTTACTGACTCAAAGTACGCTTTTGGGGTATTGCATGCTCACGCTGGTTTGTGGAAGCAAAGGGGAATGCTAACAGCCCAAGGCTCTCCGGTCAAGCATGGGTCTCAAATTCTCCGGCTTTTAGA
>NW_027053315.1:0-39000 GCF_011386835.1 Chrysemys picta bellii
ATTTGCATCTGTCCTTGTGTGTTCTTGTGTGTGTGTTTGTTTGTAGGGGCCGGCAGGGGCTGGGTGTTGGGAAGGACGCCGAGCCCTGTGTAGGGGGCGGGGCTTGGCTGGTTAAGGGGCCCATAAAAGCGGCCGCCCACCCAGGCAGCGGTACAGCTGCGAGCAGCGGCAGAAAACAGGGCGGCTAACAGGGGAGTTTGAGAGAGAGTTCTCATTGGAGGAGAAGGTACCTATATTTGCATCTGTCCTTGTGTGTTCTTGTGTGTTTGTTTGTAGGGGCCGGCAGGGGCTGGGTGCTGGGAAGGACGGCGAGACCTGAGTAGGGGGCGGGGCTTGGCTGATTAAGGGGCCCATAAAAGCGGCCGCCCAGCCAGGCAGCGGTACAGCTGCGAGCAGCGGCAGCAAACTGGGCGGCTAACACGGGAGTTTGAGAGAGAGTTCTCATTGGAGGAGAAGGTCCCTGTATTTGCATCTGTCCTTGTGTGTTCTTGTGTGTGTGTTTGTTTGTAGGGGCCGGCAGGGGCTGGGTGCTGGGAAGGACGCCGAGCGCTGTGTAGGGGGCGGGGCTTGGCTGATTAAGGGGCCCATAAAAGCGGCCGCCCACCCAGGCAGCGGTACAGCTGCGAGCAGCGGCAGAAAACAAGGCGGCTAACAGGGGAGTTTGAGAGAGAGTTCTCATTGGAGGAGAAGGTACCTATATTTGCATCTGTCCTTGTGTGTTCTTGTGTGTTTGTTTGTAGGGGCCGGCAGGGGCTGGGTGCTGGGAAGGACGGCGAGACCTGAGTAGGGGTCGGGGCTTGGCTGATTAAGGGGCCCATAAAAGCGGCCGCCCAGCCAGGCAGCGGTACAGCTGCGAGCAGCGGCAGAAAACAGGGCGGCTAACGGGGGAGTTTGAGAGAGAGTTCTCATTGGAGGAGAAGGTACCTGTATTTGCATCTGTCCTTGTGTGTTCTTGTGTGTGTGTTTGTTTGTAGGGGCCGGCAGGGGCTGGGTGCTGGGAAGGACGCCGAGCCCTGTGTAGGGCGCGGGGCTTGGCTGATTAAGGGGCCCATAAAAGCGGCCGCCCAGCCAGGCAGCGGTATAGCTGCGAGCAGCGGCAGCAAACAGGGTGGCTAACAGGGGAGTTTGAGAGAGAGTCCTCATTGGAGGAGAAGGTACCTGTATTTGCATCTGTCCTTGTGTGTTCTTGTGTGTTTGTTTGTAGGGGCCGGCAGGGGCTGGGTGCTGGGAAGGACGCCGAGCCCTGTGTAGGGGGCGGGACTTTGCTGATTAAGGGGCCCATAAAAGCGGCCGCCCAGCCAGGCAGCGGTACAGCTGCGAGCAGCGGCAGCAAACAGGGCGGCTAACAGGGGAGTTTGAGAGAGAGTTCTCATTGGAGGATAAGGTCCCTGTATTTGCATCTGTCCTTGTGTGTTCTTGTGTGTTTGTTTGTAGGGGCCGGCAGGGGCTGGGTGCTGGGAAGGACGCCGAGCCCTGTGTAGGGGGCGGGGCTTGGCTGGTTAAGGGGCCCATAAAAGCGGCCGCCCAGCCAGGCAGCGGTACAGCTGCGAGCAGCGACAGCAAACAGGGCGGCTAACGGGGGAGTTTGAGAGAGAGTTCTCATTGGAGGAGAAGGTACCTGTATTTGCATCTGTCCTTGTGTGTTCTTGTGTGTGTGTTTGTTTGTAGGGGCCGGCAGGGGCTGGGTGCTGGGAAGGACGCCGAGCCCTGTGTAGGGGGCGGGGCTTGGCTGATTAAGGGGCCCATAAAAGCGGCCGCCCAGCCAGGCAGCGGTACAGCTGCGAGCAGCCGCAGCAAACAGGGCGGCTAACTGGGGAGTTTGAGAGAGAGTTCTCATTGGAGGAGAAGGTACCTGTATTTGCATCTGTCCTTGTGTGTTCTTGTGTGTTTGTTTGTAGGGGCCGGCAGCGGCTGGGTGCCGGGAAGGACGCGGAGCCCTGAGTAGGGGGCGGGGCTTGGCTGATTAAGGGGCCCATAAAAGCGGCCGACCAGCCAGGCAGCGGTACAGCTGCGAGCAGCGGCAGCAAACAGGGCGGCTAACAGGGGAGTTTGAGAGAGAGTCCTCATTGGAGGAGAAGGTACCTGTATTTGCATCTGTCCTTGTGTGTTCTTGTGTGTTTGTTTGTAGGGGCCGGCAGGGGCTGGGTGCTGGGAAGGACGCCGAGCCCTGTGTAGGGGGCGGGACTTTGCTGATTAAGGGGCCCATAAAAGCGGCCGCCCAGCCAGGCAGCGGTACAGCTGCGAGCAGCGGCAGCAAACAGGGCGGCTAACAGGGGAGTTTGAGAGAGAGTTCTCATTGGAGGATAAGGTCCCTGTATTTGCATCTGTCCTTGTGTGTTCTTGTGTGTTTGTTTGTAGGGGCCGGCAGGGGCTGGGTGCTGGGAAGGACGCCGAGCCCTGTGTAGGGGGCGGGGCTTGGCTGGTTAAGGGGCCCATAAAAGCGGCCGCCCAGCCAGGCAGCGGTACAGCTGCGAGCAGCGACAGCAAACAGGGCGGCTAACGGGGGAGTTTGAGAGAGAGTTCTCATTGGAGGAGAAGGTACCTGTATTTGCATCTGTCCTTGTGTGTTCTTGTGTGTGTGTTTGTTTGTAGGGGCCGGCAGGGGCTGGGTGCTGGGAAGGACGCCGAGCCCTGTGTAGGGGGCGGGGCTTGGCTGATTAAGGGGCCCATAAAAGCGGCCGCCCAGCCAGGCAGCGGTACAGCTGCGAGCAGCCGCAGCAAACAGGGCGGCTAACTGGGGAGTTTGAGAGAGAGTTCTCATTGGAGGAGAAGGTACCTGTATTTGCATCTGTCCTTGTGTGTTCTTGTGTGTTTGTTTGTAGGGGCCGGCAGCGGCTGGGTGCCGGGAAGGACGCGGAGCCCTGAGTAGGGGGCGGGGCTTGGCTGATTAAGGGGCCCATAAAAGCGGCCGACCAGCCAGGCAGCGGTACAGCTGCGAGCAGCGGCAGCAAACAGGGCGGCTAACAGGGGAGTTTGAGAGAGAGTTCTCATTGGAGGAGAAGGTACCTGTATTTGCATCTGTCCTTGTGTGTTCTTGTGTGTGTGTTTGTTTGTAGGGGCCGGCAGCGGCTGGGTGCTGGGAAGGACGCTGAGCCCTGTGTAGGGGGCGGGGCTTGGCTGATTAAGGAGCCCATAAAAGCGGACGCCCAGCCAGGCAGCGGTACAGCTTCGAGCAGCGGCAGCAAACAGGGCGGCTAACAGGGGAGTTTGAGAGAGAGTTCTCATTGGAGGAGAAGGTCCCTGTATTTGCATCTGTCCTTGTGTGTTCTTGTGTGTTTGTTTGTAGGGGCCGGCAGGGGCTGGGTGCTGGGAAGGACGCCGAGCCCTGTGTAGGGGGCGGGGCTTGGCTGATTAAGGGGCCCATAAAACCGGCCGCCCAGCCAGGCAGCGGTACAGCTGCGAGCAGCAGCAGCAAACAGGGCGGCTAACAGGGGAGTTTCAGAGAGAGTTCTCATTGGAGGGGAAGGTACCTGTATTTGCATCTGTCCTTGTGTGTTCTTGTGTGTTTGTTTGTAGGGGCCGGCAGGGGCTGGGTGCTGGGAAGGACGCCGAGACCTGAGTAGGGGGCGGGACTTGGCTGATTAAGGGGCCCATAAAAGCGGCCGCCCAGCCAGGCAGCGGTACAGCTGCGAGCAGCGGCAGCAAACAGGGCGGCTAACTGGGGAGTTTGAGAGAGAGTTCTCATTGGAGGGGAAGGTACCTGTATTTGCATCTGTATTTGTGTGTTCTTGTGTGTTTGTTTGTAGGGGCCGGCAGGGGCTGGGTGCTGGGAAGGACGCCGAGCCCTGTGTAGGGGGCGGGGCTTGGCTGATTAAGGGGCCCATAAAAGCGGCCGCCCAGCCAGGCAGCGGTACAGCTGCGAGCAGCGGCAGCAAACAGGGCGGCTAACAGGGGAGTTTGAGAGAGAGTTCTCATTGGAGGAGAAGGTCCCTGTATTTGCATCTGTTCTTGTGTGTTTGTTTGTAGGGGCCGGCAGGGGCTGGGTGCTGGGAAGGACGCCGAGCCCTGTGTAGGGGGCGGGGCTTGGCTGATTAAGGGGCCCATAAAAGCGGCCGACCAGCCAGGCAGCGGTACAGCTGCGAGCAGCGGCAGCAAACAGGGCGGCTAAGAGGGGAGTTTGAGAGAGAGTTCTCATTGGAGGAGAAGGTACCTGTATTTGCATCTGTCCTTGTGTGTTCTTGTGTGTGTGTTTGTTTGTAGGGGCCGGCAGGGGCTGCGTGCAGGGAAGGACGCCGAGCCCTGTGTAGGGGGCGGGGCTTGGCTGATTAAGGGGCCCATAAAAGCGGCCGCCCAGCCAGGCAGCGGTACAGCTGCGAGCAGCGGCAGCAAACAGGGCGGCTAACAGGGGAGTTTGAGAGAGAGTTCTCATTGGAGGAGAAGGTCCCTGTATTTGCATCTGTCCTTGTGTGTTCTTGTGTGTTTGTTTGTAGGGGCCGGCAGGGGCTGGGTGCTGGGAAGGACGCCGAGCCCTGTGTAGGGGGCGGGGCTTGGCTGATTAAGGGGCCCATAAAAGCGGCCGCCCAGCCAGGCAGCGGTACAGCTGCGAGCAGCGGCAGCAAACAGGGCGGCTAACAGGGGAGTTTGAGAGAGAGTTCTCATTGGAGGACAAGGTCCCTGTATTTGCATCTGTTCTTGTGTGTTTGTTTGTAGGGGCCGGCAGGGGCTGGGTGCTGGGAAGGACGCCGAGCCCTGTGTAGGGGGCGGGGCTTGGCTGATTAAGGGGCCCATACAAGCGGCCGACCAGCCAGGCAGCGGTACAGCTGCGAGCAGCGGCAGCAAACAGGGCGGCTAACACGGGAGTTTGAGAGAGAGTTCTCATTGGAGGAGAAGGTCCCTGTATTTGCATCTGTCCTTGTGTGTTCTTGTGTGTTTGTTTGTAGGGGCCGGCAGGGGCTGGGTGCTGGGAAGGACGCCGAGCCCTGTGTAGGGGGCGGGGCTTGGCTGATTAAGGGGCTCATAAAAGCGGCCGCCCACCCAGGCAGCGGTACAGCTGCGAGCAGCGGCAGAAAACAGGGCGGCTAACAGGGGAGTTTGAGAGAGAGTTCTCATTGGAGGAGAAGGTACCTATATTTGCATCTGTCCTTGTGTGTTCTTGTGTGTTTGTTTGTAGGGGCCGGCAGGGGCTGGGTGCTGGGAAGGACGGCGAGACCTGAGTAGGGGGCGGGGCTTGGCTGATTAAGGGGCCCATAAAAGCGGCCGCCCATCCAGGCAGCGGTACAGCTGCGAGCAGCGGCAGAAAACAGGGCGGCTAACGGGGGAGTTTGAGAGAGAGTTCTCATTGGAGGAGAAGGTACCTGTATTTGCATCTGTCCTTGTGTGTTCTTGTGTGTGTGTTTGTTTGTAGGGGCCGGAAGGCGCTGGGTGCTGGGAAGGACGACGAGCCCTGTGTAGGGGGCGGGGCTTGGCTGATTAAAGGGCCCATAAAAGTGGCCGCCCAGCCAGGCAGCGGTATAGCTGCGAGCAGCGGCAGCAAACAGGGTGGCTAACAGGGGAGTTTGAGAGAGAGTCCTCATTGGAGGAGAAGGTACCTGTATTTGCATCTGTCCTTGTGTGTTCTTGTGTGTTTGTTTGTAGGGGCCGGCAGGGGCTGGGTGCTGGGAAGGACGCCGAGCCCTGTGTAGGGGGCGGGGCTTGGCTGATTAAGGGGCTCATAAAAGCGGCCGCCCAGCCAGGCAGCGGTACAGCTGCGAGCAGCGGCAGCAAACAGGGCGGCTAACAGGGGAGTTTGAGAGAGAGTTCTCATTGGAGGATAAGGTACCTGTATTTGCATCTGTCCTTGTGTGTTCTTGTGTGTTTGTTTGTAGGGGCCGGCAGGGGCTGGGTGCTGGGAAGGACGCCGAGCCCTGTGTAGGGGGCGGGGCTTGGCTGGTTAAGGGGCCCATAAAAGCGGCCGCCCAGCCAGGCAGCGGTACAGCTGCGAGCAGCGACAGCAAACAGGGCGGCTAACGGGGGAGTTTGAGAGAGAGTTCTCATTGGAGGAGAAGGTACCTGTATTTGCATCTGTCCTTGTGTGTTCTTGTGTGTGTGTTTGTTTGTAGGAGCCGGCAGGGGCTGGGTGCTGGGAAGGACGCCGAGCCCTGTGTAGGGGGCGGGGCTTGGCTGATTAAGGGGCCCATAAAAGCGGCCGCCCAGCCAGGCAGCGGTACAGCTGCGAGCAGCCGCAGCAAACAGGGCGGCTAACAGGGGAGTTTGAGAGAGAGTTCTCATTGGAGGAGAAGGTACCTGCATTTGCATCTGTCCTTGTGTGTTCTTGTGTGTTTGTTTGTAGGGGCCGGCAGGGGCTGGGTGCTGGGAAGGACGCCGAGCCCTGTGTAGGGGGCGGGGCTTGGCTGATTAAGGGGTCCATAAAAGCGGCCGCCCAGCCAGGGAGCGGTACAGCTGCGAGCAGCGGAAGCAAGCAGGGCGGCTAACAGGGGAGTTTGAGAGAGAGTTCTCATTGGAGGAGAAGGTACCTGCATTTGCATCTGTCCTTGTGTGTTCTTGTGTGTTTGTTTGTAGGGGCCGGCAGGGGCTGCGTGCTGGGAAGGACGCCGAGCCCTATGTAGGGGGCGGGGCTTGGCTGATTAAGGGGCCCATAAAAGCGGCCGCCCAGCCAGGCAGCGGTACAGCTGCGAGCAGCGGCAGCAAACAGGGCGGCTAACAGGGGAGTTTGAGAGAGAGTTCTCATTGGAGGAGAAGGTACCTGTATTTGCATCTGTCCTTGTGTGTTCTTGTGTGTTTGTTTGTAGGGGCCGGCAGGGGCTGGGTGCTGGGAAGGACGCCGAGCCCTGAGTAGGGGGCGGGGCTTGGCTGATTAAGAGGCCCATAAAAGCGGCCGCCCAGCCAGTCAGCGGTACAGCTGCGAGCAGTGGCAGCAAACAGGGTGGCTAACAGGGGAGTTTGAGAGAGAGTTCTCATTGGAGGAGAAGGTACCTGTATTTGCATCTGTCCTTGTGTGTTCTTGTGTGTTTGTTTGTAGGGGCCGGGTGCTGGGAAGGACGCCGAGCCCTGAGAAGGGAACGGGGCTTGGCTGATTAAGGGGCCCATAAAAGCGGCCGCCCAGCCAGGCAGCGGTACAGCTGCGAGCAGCGGCAGCAAACAGGGCGGCTAACAGGGGAGTTTGAGAGAGAGTTCTCATTGGAGGAGAAGGTACCTGTATTTGCATCTGTCCTGTGTGTTCTTGTGTGTTTGTTTGTAGGGGCCGGCAGGGGCTGGGTGCTGGGAAGGACGCCGAGCCCTGTGTAGGGGGCGGGGCTTGGCTGATTAAGGGGCCCATAAAAGCGGCCGCCCAGCCAGGCAGCGGTACAGCTGCGAGCAGCCGCAGCAAACAGGGCGGCTAACTGGGGAGTTTGAGAGAGAGTTCTCATTGGAGGAGAAGGTACCTGTATTTGCATCTGTCCTTGTGTGTTCTTGTGTGTTTGTTTGTAGGGGCCGGCAGCGGCTGGGTGCCGGGAAGGACGCGGAGCCCTGAGTAGGGGGCGGGGCTTGGCTGATTAAGGGGCCCATAAAAGCGGCCGACCAGCCAGGCAGCGGTACAGCTGCGAGCAGCGGCAGCAAACAGGGCGGCTAACAGGGGAGTTTGAGAGAGAGTTCTCATTGGAGGAGAAGGTACCTGTATTTGCATCTGTCCTTGTGTGTTCTTGTGTGTGTGTTTGTTTGTAGGGGCCGGCAGCGGCTGGGTGCTGGGAAGGACGCTGAGCCCTGTGTAGGGGGCGGGGCTTGGCTGATTAAGGAGCCCATAAAAGCGGACGCCCAGCCAGGCAGCGGTACAGCTTCGAGCAGCGGCAGCAAACAGGGCGGCTAACAGGGGAGTTTGAGAGAGAGTTCTCATTGGAGGAGAAGGTCCCTGTATTTGCATCTGTCCTTGTGTGTTCTTGTGTGTTTGTTTGTAGGGGCCGGCAGGGGCTGGGTGCTGGGAAGGACGCCGAGCCCTGTGTAGGGGGCGGGGCTTGGCTGATTAAGGGGCCCATAAAACCGGCCGCCCAGCCAGGCAGCGGTACAGCTGCGAGCAGCAGCAGCAAACAGGGCGGCTAACAGGGGAGTTTCAGAGAGAGTTCTCATTGGAGGGGAAGGTACCTGTATTTGCATCTGTCCTTGTGTGTTCTTGTGTGTTTGTTTGTAGGGGCCGGCAGGGGCTGGGTGCTGGGAAGGACGCCGAGACCTGAGTAGGGGGCGGGACTTGGCTGATTAAGGGGCCCATAAAAGCGGCCGCCCAGCCAGGCAGCGGTACAGCTGCGAGCAGCGGCAGCAAACAGGGCGGCTAACTGGGGAGTTTGAGAGAGAGTTCTCATTGGAGGGGAAGGTACCTGTATTTGCATCTGTATTTGTGTGTTCTTGTGTGTTTGTTTGTAGGGGCCGGCAGGGGCTGGGTGCTGGGAAGGACGCCGAGCCCTGTGTAGGGGGCGGGGCTTGGCTGATTAAGGGGCCCATAAAAGCGGCCGCCCAGCCAGGCAGCGGTACAGCTGCGAGCAGCGGCAGCAAACAGGGCGGCTAACAGGGGAGTTTGAGAGAGAGTTCTCATTGGAGGAGAAGGTCCCTGTATTTGCATCTGTTCTTGTGTGTTTGTTTGTAGGGGCCGGCAGGGGCTGGGTGCTGGGAAGGACGCCGAGCCCTGTGTAGGGGGCGGGGCTTGGCTGATTAAGGGGCCCATAAAAGCGGCCGACCAGCCAGGCAGCGGTACAGCTGCGAGCAGCGGCAGCAAACAGGGCGGCTAACAGGGGAGTTTGAGAGAGAGTTCTCATTGGAGGAGAAGGTACCTGTATTTGCATCTGTCCTTGTGTGTTCTTGTGTGTGTGTTTGTTTGTAGGGGCCGGCAGGGGCTGCGTGCAGGGAAGGACGCCGAGCCCTGTGTAGGGGGCGGGGCTTGGCTGATTAAGGGGCCCATAAAAGCGGCCGCCCAGCCAGGCAGCGGTACAGCTGCGAGCAGCGGCAGCAAACAGGGCGGCTAACAGGGGAGTTTGAGAGAGAGTTCTCATTGGAGGAGAAGGTCCCTGTATTTGCATCTGTCCTTGTGTGTTCTTGTGTGTTTGTTTGTAGGGGCCGGCAGGGGCTGGGTGCTGGGAAGGACGCCGAGCCCTGTGTAGGGGGCGGGGCTTGGCTGATTAAGGGGCCCATAAAAGCGGCCGCCCAGCCAGGCAGCGGTACAGCTGCGAGCAGCGGCAGCAAACAGGGCGGCTAACAGGGGAGTTTGAGAGAGAGTTCTCATTGGAGGACAAGGTCCCTGTATTTGCATCTGTTCTTGTGTGTTTGTTTGTAGGGGCCGGCAGGGGCTGGGTGCTGGGAAGGACGCCGAGCCCTGTGTAGGGGGCGGGGCTTGGCTGATTAAGGGGCCCATACAAGCGGCCGACCAGCCAGGCAGCGGTACAGCTGCGAGCAGCGGCAGCAAACAGGGCGGCTAACACGGGAGTTTGAGAGAGAGTTCTCATTGGAGGAGAAGGTCCCTGTATTTGCATCTGTCCTTGTGTGTTCTTGTGTGTTTGTTTGTAGGGGCCGGCAGGGGCTGGGTGCTGGGAAGGACGCCGAGCCCTGTGTAGGGGGCGGGGCTTGGCTGATTAAGGGGCTCATAAAATCGGCCGCCCACCCAGGCAGCGGTACAGCTGCGAGCAGCGGCAGAAAACAGGGCGGCTAACAGGGGAGTTTGAGAGAGAGTTCTCATTGGAGGAGAAGGTACCTATATTTGCATCTGTCCTTGTGTGTTCTTGTGTGTTTGTTTGTAGGGGCCGGCAGGGGCTGGGTGCTGGGAAGGACGGCGAGACCTGAGTAGGGGGCGGGGCTTGGCTGATTAAGGGGCCCATAAAAGCGGCCGCCCATCCAGGCAGCGGTACAGCTGCGAGCAGCGGCAGAAAACAGGGCGGCTAACGGGGGAGTTTGAGAGAGAGTTCTCATTGGAGGAGAAGGTACCTGTATTTGCATCTGTCCTTGTGTGTTCTTGTGTGTGTGTTTGTTTGTAGGGGCCGGAAGGCGCTGGGTGCTGGGAAGGACGACGAGCCCTGTGTAGGGGGCGGGGCTTGGCTGATTAAAGGGCCCATAAAAGTGGCCGCCCAGCCAGGCAGCGGTATAGCTGCGAGCAGCGGCAGCAAACAGGGTGGCTAACAGGGGAGTTTGAGAGAGAGTCCTCATTGGAGGAGAAGGTACCTGTATTTGCATCTGTCCTTGTGTGTTCTTGTGTGTTTGTTTGTAGGGGCCGGCAGGGGCTGGGTGCTGGGAAGGACGCCGAGCCCTGTGTAGGGGGCGGGGCTTGGCTGATTAAGGGGCTCATAAAAGCGGCCGCCCAGCCAGGCAGCGGTACAGCTGCGAGCAGCGGCAGCAAACAGGGCGGCTAACAGGGGAGTTTGAGAGAGAGTTCTCATTGGAGGATAAGGTACCTGTATTTGCATCTGTCCTTGTGTGTTCTTGTGTGTTTGTTTGTAGGGGCCGGCAGGGGCTGGGTGCTGGGAAGGACGCCGAGCCCTGTGTAGGGGGCGGGGCTTGGCTGGTTAAGGGGCCCATAAAAGCGGCCGCCCAGCCAGGCAGCGGTACAGCTGCGAGCAGCGACAGCAAACAGGGCGGCTAACGGGGGAGTTTGAGAGAGAGTTCTCATTGGAGGAGAAGGTACCTGTATTTGCATCTGTCCTTGTGTGTTCTTGTGTGTGTGTTTGTTTGTAGGAGCCGGCAGGGGCTGGGTGCTGGGAAGGACGCCGAGCCCTGTGTAGGGGGCGGGGCTTGGCTGATTAAGGGGCCCATAAAAGCGGCCGCCCAGCCAGGCAGCGGTACAGCTGCGAGCAGCCGCAGCAAACAGGGCGGCTAACAGGGGAGTTTGAGAGAGAGTTCTCATTGGAGGAGAAGGTACCTGCATTTGCATCTGTCCTTGTGTGTTCTTGTGTGTTTGTTTGTAGGGGCCGGCAGGGGCTGGGTGCTGGGAAGGACGCCGAGCCCTGTGTAGGGGGCGGGGCTTGGCTGATTAAGGGGTCCATAAAAGCGGCCGCCCAGCCAGGGAGCGGTACAGCTGCGAGCAGCGGAAGCAAGCAGGGCGGCTAACAGGGGAGTTTGAGAGAGAGTTCTCATTGGAGGAGAAGGTACCTGCATTTGCATCTGTCCTTGTGTGTTCTTGTGTGTTTGTTTGTAGGGGCCGGCAGGGGCTGCGTGCTGGGAAGGACGCCGAGCCCTATGTAGGGGGCGGGGCTTGGCTGATTAAGGGGCCCATAAAAGCGGCCGCCCAGCCAGGCAGCGGTACAGCTGCGAGCAGCGGCAGCAAACAGGGCGGCTAACAGGGGAGTTTGAGAGAGAGTTCTCATTGGAGGAGAAGGTACCTGTATTTGCATCTGTCCTTGTGTGTTCTTGTGTGTTTGTTTGTAGGGGCCGGCAGGGGCTGGGTGCTGGGAAGGACGCCGAGCCCTGAGTAGGGGGCGGGGCTTGGCTGATTAAGAGGCCCATAAAAGCGGCCGCCCAGCCAGTCAGCGGTACAGCTGCGAGCAGTGGCAGCAAACAGGGTGGCTAACAGGGGAGTTTGAGAGAGAGTTCTCATTGGAGGAGAAGGTACCTGTATTTGCATCTGTCCTTGTGTGTTCTTGTGTGTTTGTTTGTAGGGGCCGGGTGCTGGGAAGGACGCCGAGCCCTGAGAAGGGAACGGGGCTTGGCTGATTAAGGGGCCCATAAAAGCGGCCGCCCAGCCAGGCAGCGGTACAGCTGCGAGCAGCGGCAGCAAACAGGGCGGCTAACAGGGGAGTTTGAGAGAGAGTTCTCATTGGAGGAGAAGGTACCTGTATTTGCATCTGTCCTGTGTGTTCTTGTGTGTTTGTTTGTAGGGGCCGGCAGGGGCTGGGTGCTGGGAAGGACGCCGAGCTCTGAGTAGGGGGCAGGGCTTGGCTGATTAAGAGGCCCATAAAAGCGGCCGCCCAGCCAGTCAGCGGTACAGCTGCGAGCAGCGGCAGCAAACAGGGCGGCTAACAGGGGAGTTTGAGAGAGAGTTCTCATTGGAGGAGAAGGTACCTGTATTTGCATCTGTCCTTGTGTGTTCTTGTGTGTTTGTTTGTAGGGGCCGGGTGCTGGGAAGGACGCCGAGCCCTGTGTAGGGGGCGGGGCTTGGCTGATTAATGGGCCCATAAAAGCGGCCGCCCAGCCAGGCAGCGGTACAGCTGCGAGCAGCGCAGCAACAGGGCGGCTAACAGGGGAGTTTGAGAGAGAGTTCTCATTGAAGGAGAAGGTCCCTGTATTTGCATCTGTCCTTGTGTGTTCTTGTGTGTTTGTTTGTAGGGGCCGGCAGGGGCTGGGTGCCGGGAAGGACGCCGAGCCCTGAGTAGGGGGCGGGGCTTGGCTGATTAAGTGGCCCATAAAAGCGACCGCCCAGCCAGGCAGCGGTACAGCTGCGAGCAGCGGCAGCAAACAGGGCGGCTAACAGGGGAGTTTGAGAGAGAGTTCTCATTGGAGGAGAAGGTAGCTGTATTTGCATCTGTCCTTGTGTGTTCTTGTGTGTTTGTTTGTAGGGGTCGGCAGGGGCTGGGTGCTGGGAAGGACGCCGAGCTCTGAGTCGGGGGCGGGGCTTGGCTGATTAAGAGGCCCATAAAAGCGGCCGCCCAGCCAGTCAGCGGTACAGCTGCGAGCAGCGGCAGCAAACAGGGTGGCTAACAGGGGAGTTTGGGAGAGAGTTCTCATTGGAGGAGAAGGTACCTGTATTTGCATCTGTCCTTGTGTGTTTGCTTGTAGGGGCCGGGTGCTGGGAAGGACGCCGAGCCCTGTGTAGGGGGCGGGGCTTGGCTGATTAAGGGGCCCATAAAAGCAGCCGCCCAGCCAGGCAGCGGTACAGCTGCGAGCAGCGCAGCAACAGGGCGGCTAACAGGGGAGTTTGAGAGAGAGTTCTCATTGAAGGAGAAGGTCCCTGTATTTGCAT
Source organism: Chrysemys picta bellii (assembly GCF_011386835.1). NCBI lineage: Eukaryota > Metazoa > Chordata > Testudines > Emydidae > Chrysemys > Chrysemys picta. The sequence continues at coordinate 12,845 of NW_027053315.1, forward strand.
CTGTCCTTGTGTGTTCTTGTGTGTTTGTTTGTAGGGGCCGGCAGGGGCTGGGTGCCGAGAAGGACGCCGAGCCCTGAGTAGGGGGCGGGGCTTGGCTGATTAAGTGGCCCATAAAAGCGACCGCCCAGCCAGGCAGCGGTACAGCTGCGAGCAGCGGCAGCAAACAGGGCGGCTAACAGGGGAGTTTGAGAGAGAGTTCTCATTGGAGGAGAAGGTACCTGTATTTGCATCTGTTCTTGTGTGTTTGTTTGTAGGGGCCGGCAGGGGCTGGGTGCTGGGAAGGACGCCGAGCCCTGTGTAGGGGGCGGGGCTTGGCTGATTAAGGGGCCCATAAAAGCGGCCGACCAGCCAGGCAGCGGTACAGCTGCGAGCAGCGGCAGCAAACAGGGCGGCTAACAGGGGAGTTTGAGAGAGAGTTCTCATTGGAGGAGAAGGTACCTGTATTTGCATCTGTCCTTGTGTGTTCTTGTGTGTGTGTTTGTTTGTAGGGGCCGGCAGGGGCTGGGTGCTGGGAAGGACGCCGAGCCCTGTGTAGGGGCGGGGCTTGGCTGATTACTGGGCCCATAAAAGCGGCCGCCCAGCCAGGCAGCGGTACAGCTGCGAGCAGCGGCAGCAAACAGGGCGGCTAACAGGGGAGTTTGAGAGAGAGTTCTCATTGGAGGATAAGGTACCTGTATTTGCATCTGTCCTTGTGTGTTCTTGTGTGTTTGTTTGTAGGGGCCGGCAGGGGCTGGGTGCTGGGAAGGACGCCGAGCCCTGTGTAGGGGGCGGGGCTTGGCTGATTAAGGGGCCCATAAAAGCGGCCGCCCAGCCAGTCAGCGGTACAGCTGCGAGCAGTGGCAGCAAACAGGGTGGCTAACAGGGGAGTTTGAGAGAGAGTTCTCATTGGAGGAGAAGGTACCTGTATTTGCATCTGTCCTTGTGTGTTCTTGTGTGTTTGTTTGTAGGGGCCGGGTGCTGGGAAGGACGCCGAGCCCTGAGAAGGGAACGGGGCTTGGCTGATTAAGGGGCCCATAAAAGCGGCCGCCCAGCCAGGCAGCGGTACAGCTGCGAGCAGCGGCAGCAAACAGGGCGGCTAACAGGGGAGTTTGAGAGAGAGTTCTCATTGGAGGAGAAGGTACCTGTATTTGCATCTGTCCTGTGTGTTCTTGTGTGTTTGTTTGTAGGGGCCGGCAGGGGCTGGGTGCTGGGAAGGACGCCGAGCTCTGAGTAGGGGGCAGGGCTTGGCTGATTAAGAGGCCCATAAAAGCGGCCGCCCAGCCAGTCAGCGGTACAGCTGCGAGCAGCGGCAGCAAACAGGGCGGCTAACAGGGGAGTTTGAGAGAGAGTTCTCATTGGAGGAGAAGGTACCTGTATTTGCATCTGTCCTTGTGTGTTCTTGTGTGTTTGTTTGTAGGGGCCGGGTGCTGGGAAGGACGCCGAGCCCTGTGTAGGGGGCGGGGCTTGGCTGATTAATGGGCCCATAAAAGCGGCCGCCCAGCCAGGCAGCGGTACAGCTGCGAGCAGCGCAGCAACAGGGCGGCTAACAGGGGAGTTTGAGAGAGAGTTCTCATTGAAGGAGAAGGTCCCTGTATTTGCATCTGTCCTTGTGTGTTCTTGTGTGTTTGTTTGTAGGGGCCGGCAGGGGCTGGGTGCCGGGAAGGACGCCGAGCCCTGTGTAGGGGGCGGGGCTTGGCTGATTAAGTGGCCCATAAAAGCGACCGCCCAGCCAGGCAGCGGTACAGCTGCGAGCAGCGGCAGCAAACAGGGCGGCTAACACGGGAGTTTGAGAGAGAGTTCTCATTGGAGGAGAAGGTAGCTGTATTTGCATCTGTCCTTGTGTGTTCTTGTGTGTTTGTTTGTAGGGGTCGGCAGGGGCTGGGTGCTGGGAAGGACGCCGAGCTCTGAGTCGGGGGCGGGGCTTGGCTGATTAAGAGGCCCATAAAAGCGGCCGCCCAGCCAGTCAGCGGTACAGCTGCGAGCAGCGGCAGCAAACAGGGCGGCTAACAGGGGAGTTTGAGAGAGAGTTCTCATTGGAGGAGAAGGTACCTGTATTTGCATCTGTCCTTTTGTGTTCTTGTGTGTTTGCTTGTAGGGGCCGGGTGCTGGGAAGGACGCCGAGCCCTGTGTAGGGGGCGGGGCTTGGCTGATTAAGGGGCACATAAAAGCGGCCGCCCAGCCAGGCAGCGGTACAGCTGCGAGCAGCGCAGCAACAGGGCGGCTAACAGGGGAGTTTGAGAGAGAGTTCTCATTGAAGGAGAAGGTCCCTGTATTTGCATCTGTCCTTGTGTGTTCTTGTGTGTTTGTTTGTAGGGGCCGGCAGGGGCTGGGTGCCGAGAAGGACGCCGAGCCCTGAGTAGGGGGCGGGGCTTGGCTGATTAAGTGGCCCATAAAAGCGACCGCCCAGCCAGGCAGCGGTACAGCTGCGAGCAGCGGCAGCAAACAGGGCGGCTAACAGGGGAGTTTGAGAGAGAGTTCTCATTGGAGGAGAAGGTACCTGTATTTGCATCTGTTCTTGTGTGTTTGTTTGTAGGGGCCGGCAGGGGCTGGGTGCTGGGAAGGACGCCGAGCCCTGTGTAGGGGGCGGGGCTTGGCTGATTAAGGGGCCCATAAAAGCGGCCGACCAGCCAGGCAGCGGTACAGCTGCGAGCAGCGGCAGCAAACAGGGCGGCTAACAGGGGAGTTTGAGAGAGAGTTCTCATTGGAGGAGAAGGTACCTGTATTTGCATCTGTCCTTGTGTGTTCTTGTGTGTGTGTTTGTTTGTAGGGGCCGGCAGGGGCTGGGTGCTGGGAAGGACGCCGAGCCCTGTGTAGGGGCGGGGCTTGGCTGATTACAGGGCCCATAAAAGCAGCCGCCCAGCCAGGCAGCGGTACAGCTGCGAGCAGCGGCAGCAAACAGGGCGGCTAACAGGGGAGTTTGAGAGAGAGTTCTCATTGGAGGATAAGGTACCTGTATTTGCATCTGTCCTTGTGTGTTCTTGTGTGTTTGTTTGTAGGGGCCGGCAGGGGCTGGGTGCTGGGAAGGACGCCGAGCCCTGTGTAGGGGGCGGGGCTTGGCTGATTAAGGGGCCCATAAAAGCGGCCGCCCAACCAGGCAGCGGTACACCTGCGAGCAGCGACAGCAAACAGGGCGGCTAACGGGGGAGTTTGAGAGAGAGTTCTCATTGGAGGAGAAGGTACCTGTATTTGCATCTCTCCTTGTGTGTTGTTGTGTGTGTGTTTGTTTGTAGGAGCCGGCAGGGGCTGGGTGCTGGGAAGGACGCCGAGCCCTGTGTAGGGGGCGGGGCTTGGCTGATTAAGGGGCCCATAAAAGCGGCCGCCCAGCCAGGGAGCGGTACAGCTGCGAGCAGCGGAAGCACACAGGGCGGCTAACAGGGGAGCTTGAGAGAGAGTTCTCATTGGAGGAGAAGGTACCTGTATTTGCATCTGTCCTTGTGTGTTCTTGTGTGTTTGTTTGTAGGGGCCGGCAGGGGCTGGGTGCTGGGAAGGACGCCGAGCCCTGTGTAGGGGCGGGGCTTGGCTGATTAAGGGGCCCATAAAAGCGGCCGCCCAGCCAGGCAGCGGTACAGCTGCGAGCAGCGGCAGCAAACAGGGCGGCTAACAGGGGAGTTTGAGAGAGAGTTCTCATTGGAGGAGAACGTCCCTGTATTTGCATCTGTCCTTGTGTGTTCTTGTGTGTTTGTTTGTAGGGGCCGGCAGGGGCTGGGTGCTGGGAAGGACGCCGATCCCTGTGTAGGGGGCGGGGCTTGGCTGATTAAGGGGCCCATAAAAGCGGCCGCCCACCCAGGCAGCGGTACAGTTGCGAGCAGCGGCAGAAAACAGGGCGGCTAACAGGGGAGTTTGAGAGAGAGTTCTCATTGGAGGAGAAGGTACCTATATTTGCATCTGTCCTTGTGTGTTCTTGTGTGTTTGTTTGTAGGGGCCGGCAGGGGCTGGGTGCTGGGAAGGACGCCGAGACCTGAGTAGGGGGCGGGGCTTGGCTGATTAAGGGGCCCATAAAAGCGGCCGCCCAGCCAGGCAGCGGTACAGCTGCGAGCAGCGGCAGCAAACAGGGCGGCTAACGGGGGAGTTTGAGAGAGAGTTCTCATTGGAGGAGAAGGTACCTGTATTTGCATCTGTCCTTGTGTGTTCTTGTGTGTTTGTTTGTAGGGGCCGGCAGGGGCTGGGTGCTGGGAAGGACGCCGAGCCCTGTGTAGGGGGCGGGGCTTGGCTGATTAAGGGGCCCATAAAAGCGGCCGCCCAGCCAGGCAGCGGTACAGCTGCGAGCAGCGACAGCAAACAGGGCGGCTAACGGGGGAGTTTGAGAGAGAGTTCTCATTGGAGGAGAAGGTACCTGTATTTGCATCTGTCCTTGTGTGTTGTTGTGTGTGTGTTTGTTTGTAGGAGCCGGCAGGGGCTGGGTGCTTGGAAGGACGCCGAGCCCTGTGTAGGGGGCGGGGCTTGGCTGATTAAGGGGTCCATAAAAGCGGCCGCCCACCCAGGCAGCGGTACAGCTGCGAGCAGCGGAAGCAAACAGGGCGGCTAACAGGGGAGTTTGAGAGAGAGTACTCATTGGAGGAGAAGGTACCTGTATTTGCCTCTGTCCTGGTGTGTTCTTCTGTGTTTGTTTGTAGGGGCCAGCAGGGGCTGGGTGCTGGGAAGGACGCCGAGCCCTGTGTAGGGGGCGGGGCTTGGCTGATTAAGGGGCCCATAAAAGCGGCCGCCCAGCCAGGCAGCGGTACAGCTGCGAGCAGCCGCAGCAAACAGGGCGGCTAACAGGGGAGTTTGAGAGAGAGTTCTCATTGGAGGAGAAGGTACCTGTATTTGCATCTGTCCTTGTGTGTTCTTGTGTGTTTGTTTGTAGGGGCCGGGTGCTGGGAAGGACGCCGAGCCCTGAGTAGGGAACGGGGCTTGGCTGATTAAGGGGCCCATAAAAGCGGCCGCCCAGCGAGGCAGCGGTACAGCTGCGAGCAGCGGCAGCAAACAGGGCGGCTAACAGGGGAGTTTGAGAGAGAGTTCTCATTGGAGGAGAAGGTCCCTGTATTTGCATCTGTCCTTGTGTGTTCTTGTGTGTTTGTTTGTAGTGGCCGGCAGGGGCTGGGTGCTGGGAAGGACGCCGAACCCTGTGTAGGGGGCGGGGCTTGGCTGATTAAGGGGCCCATAAAAGCGGCCGCCCAGCCAGGCAGCGGTACAGCTGCGAGCAGCGGCAGCAAACAGGGCGGCTAACAGGGGAGTTTGAGAGAGAGTCCTCATTGGAGGAGAAGGTACCTGTATTTGCATCTGTCCTTGTGTTTTCTTGTGTGTTTGTTTGTAGGGGCCGGCAGGGGCTGGGTGCTGGGAAGGACGCCGAGCCCTGTGTAGGGGGCGGGGCTTGGCTGATTAAGGGGCCCATAAAAGCGGCCGCCCAGCCAGGCAGCGGTACAGCTGCGAGCAGCGGCAGCAAACAGGGCGGCTAACAGGGGAGTTTGAGAGAGAGTTCTCATTGGAGGAGAAGGTACCTGTATTTGCATCTGTCCTTGTGTGTTCTTGTGTGTTTGTTTGTAGGGGCCGGCAGGGGCTGGGTGCTGGGAAGGACGCCGAGCCCTGAGTAGGGGGCGGGGCTTGGCTGATTAAGGGGCCCATAAAAGCGGCCGCCCAGCCAGGCAGCGGTACAGCTGCGATCAGCGGCAGAAAACAGGGCGGCTAATGGGGGAGTTTGAGAGAGAGTTCTCATTGGAGGAGAAGGTACCTGTATTTGCATCTGTCCTTGTGTGTTCTTGTGTGTTTGTTTGTAGGGGCCGGCAGGGGCTGGGTGCTGGGAAGGACACCGAGCCCTGTGTAGGGGGCGGGGCTTGGCTGATAAAGGGGCCCATAAAAGCGGCCGCCCAGCCAGGCAGCGCTACAGCTGCGAGCAGCGGCAGCAAAGAGGGCGGCTAACAGGGGAGTTTGAGAGGGAGTTCTCATTGGAGGAGAAGGTACCTGTATTTGCATCTGTCCTTGTGTGTTCTTGTGTGTGTGTTTGTTTGTAGGGTCCGGCAGGGGCTGGGTGCCGGGAAGGACGCCGAGTCCTGTGTAGGGGGCGGGGCTTGGCTGATTAAGGGGCCCATAAAAGCGGCCGCCCAGCGAGGCAGCGGTACAGCTGCGAGCAGCGGCAGCAAACAGGGCGGCTAACAGGGGAGTTTGAGAGAGAGTTCTCATTGGAGGAGAAGGTACCTGTATTTGCATCTGTCCTTGTGTGTTCTTGTGTGTGTGTTTGTTTGTAGGGGCCGGCAGGGGCTGGGTGCTGGGAAGGACGCCGAGCCCTGAGTAGGGGGCGGGGCTTGGCTGATTAAGGGGCCCATAAAAGCGGCCGCCCAGCCAGGCAGCGGTACAGCGGCAGCAAAAGGGCGGCTAACAGGGGAGTTTGAGACAGAGTTCTCATTGGAGGTGAAGGTACCTGTATTTGCATCTGTCCTTGTGTGTTCTTGTGTGTGTGTTTGTTTGTAGGGGCCGGCAGGGGCTGGGTGCTGGGAAGGACGCCGATCCCTGTGTAGGGGGCGGGGCTTGGCTGATTAAGGGGCCCATAAAAGCGGCCGCCCAGCCAGGCAGCGGTACAGCTGCGAGCAGCGGCAGAAAACAGGGCGGCTAACACGGGAGTTTGAGAGAGAGTTCTCATTGGAGGAGAAGGTACCTGTATTTGCATCTGTCCTTGTGTGTTCTTGTGTGTGTGTTTGTTTGTAGGGGCCGGCAGGGGCTGGGTGCTGGGAAGGACGCCGAGCCCTGAGTAGGGGGCGGGGCTTGGCTGATTAAGGGGCCCATAAAAGCGGCCGCCCAGCCAGGCAGCGGTACAGCGGCAGCAAACAGGGCGGCTAACAGGGGAGTTTGAGAGAGAGTTCTCATTGGAGGAGAAGGTACCTGTATTTGCATCTGTCCTTGTTTGTTCTTGTGTGTTTGTTTGTAGGGGCCGGCAGGGGCTGGGTGCTGGGAAGGACGCCGAGCCCTGAGTAGGGGGCGGGGCTTGGCTGATTAAGGGGCCCATAAAAGCGGCCGCCCAGCCAGGCAGCGGTACAGCTGCGAGCAGCGGCAGCAAACAGGGCGGCTAACACGGGAGTTTGAGAGAGAGTTCTCATTGGAGGAGAAGGTACCTGTATTTGCATCTGTCCTTGTGTGTTCTTGTGTGTTTGTTTGTAGGGGCCGGCAGGGGCTGGGTGCTGGGAAGGACGCCGAGCCCTGTGTAGGGGGCGGGGCTTGGCTGATTAAGGGGCCCATAAAAGCGGCCGCCCAGCCAGGCAGCGGTACAGCTGCGAGCAGCGGCAGCAAACAGGGCGGCTAACAGGGGAGTTTGAGAGAGAGTTCTCATTGGAGGAGAAGGTACCTGTATTTGCATCTGTCCTTGTGTGTTCTTGTGTGTTTGTTTGTAGGGGCCGGCAGGGGCTGGGTGCTGGGCAGGACGCCGAGCCCTGAGTAGGGGGCGGGGCTTGGCTGATGAAGGGGCCCATAAAAGCGGCCGACCAGCCGCGAGCAGCGGCAGCAAACAGGGCGGCTAACAGGGGAGTTTGAGAGAGAGTTCTCATTGGAGGAGAAGGTACCTGTATTTGCATCTGTCCTTGTGTGTTCTTGTGTGTGTGTTTGTTTGTAGGGGCTGGCAGGGGCTGGGTGCTGGGAAGGACGCCGAGCCCTGTGTAGGGGGCGGGGCTTGGCTGATTAAGGGGCCCATAAAAGCGGCCGCCCAGCCAGGCAGCGGTACAGCTGCGAGCAGCGGCAGCAAACAGGGCGGCTAACAGGGGAGTTTGAGAGAGAGTTCTCATTGGAGGAGAAGGTACCTGTATTTGCATCTGTCCTTGTGTGTTCTTGTGTGTTTGTTTGTAGGGGCCGGCAGGGGCTGGGTGCTGGGAAGGACGCCGAGCCCTGAGTAGGGGGCGGGGCTTGGCTGATTAAGGGGCCCATAAAACCGGCCGCCCAGCCAGGCAGCGGTACAGCTGCGAGCAGCGGCAGCAAACAGGGCGGCTAACAGGGGAGTTTGAGAGAGAGTTCTCATTGGAGGAGAAGGTACCTGTATTTGCATCTGTCCTTGTGTGTTCTTGTGTGTTTGTTTGTAGGGGCCGGCAGGGGCTGGGTGCTGGGAAGGACGCCGAGCCCTGAGTAGGGGGCGGGGCTTGGCTGATTAAGGGGCCCATAAAAGCGGCCGCCCAGCCAGGCAGCGGTACAGCGGCAGCAAACAGGGCGGCTAACAGGGGAGTTTGAGAGAGAGTTCTCATTGGAGGAGAAGGTACCTGTATTTGCATCTGTCCTTGTTTGTTCTTGTGTGTTTGTTTGTAGGGGCCGGCAGGGGCTGGGTGCTGGGAAGGACGCCGAGCCCTGAGTAGGGGGCGGGGCTTGGCTGATTAAGGGGCCCATAAAAGCGGCCGCCCAGCCAGGCAGCGGTACAGCTGCGAGCAGCGGAAGCAAACAGGGCGGCTAACACGGGAGTTTGAGAGAGAGTTCTCATTGGAGGAGAAGGTACCTGTATTTGCATCTGTCCTTGTGTGTTCTTGTGTGTTTGTTTGTAGGGGCCGGCAGGGGCTGGGTGCTGGGAAGGACGCCGAGCCCTGAGTAGGGGGCGGGGCTTGGCTGATTAAGGGGCCCATAAAAGCGGCCGCCCAGCCAGGCAGCGGTACAGCTGTGAGCAGCGGCACCAAACAGGGCGGCTAACAGGGGAGTTTGAGAGAGAGTTCTCATTGGAGGAGAAGGTACCTGTATTTGCATCTGTCCTTGTGTGTTCTTGTGTGTTTGTTTGTAGGGGCCGGCAGGGGCTGGGTGCTGGGAAGGACGCCGAGCCCTGAGTAGGGGGCGGGGCTTGGCTGATTAAGGGGCCCATAAAAGCGGCCGCCCAGCCAGGCAGCGGTACAGCGGCAGCAAACAGGGCGGCTAACAGGGGAGTTTGAGAGAGAGTTCTCATTGGAGGAGAAGGTACCTGTATTTGCATCTGTCCTTGTTTGTTCTTGTGTGTTTGTTTGTAGGGGCCGGCAGGGGCTGGGTGCTGGGAAGGACGCCGAGCCCTGAGTAGGGGGCGGGGCTTGGCTGATTAAGGGGCCCATAAAAGCGGCCGCCCAGCCAGGCAGCGGTACAGCTGCGAGCAGCGGCAGCAAACAGGGCGGCTAACGGGGGAGTTTGAGAGAGAGTTCTCATTGGAGGAGAAGGTACCTGTATTTGCATCTGTCCTTGTGTGTTCTTGTGTGTGTGTTTGTTTGTAGAGGCCGGCAGGGGCTGGGTGCTGGGAAGGACGCCGAGCCCTGTGTAGGGGGCGGGGCTTGGCTGATTAAGGGGCCCATAAAAGCGGCCGCCCAGCCAGGCAGCGGTACAGCTGCGAGCAGCGGCAGCAAACAGGGCGGCTAACAGGGGAGTTTGAGAGAGAGTTCTCATTGCAGGAGAAGGTACCTGTATTTGCATCTGTTCTTGTGTGTTCTTGTGTGTGTGTTTGTTTATAGGGGCTGGCAGGGGCTGGGTGCTGGGAAGGACGCCGAGCCCTGAGTAGGGGGCGGGGCTTGGCTGATTAAGGGACCCATAAAAGCGGCCGCCCAGCCAGGCAGCGGTACAGCTGCGAGCAGCGGCACCAAACAGGGCGGCTAACAGGGGAGTTTGAGAGAGAGTTCTCATTGGAGGAGAAGGTACCTGTATTTGCATCTGTCCTTGTGTGTTCTTGTGTGTTTGTTTGTAGGGGCCGGCAGGGGCTGGGTGCTGGGAAGGACGCCGAGCCCTGAGTAGGGGGCGGGGCTTGGCTGATTAAGGGGCCCATAAAAGCGGCCGCCCAGCCAGGCAGCGGTACAGCGGCAGCAAACAGGGCGGCTAACAGGGGAGTTTGAGAGAGAGTTCTCATTGGAGGAGAAGGTACCTGTATTTGCATCTGTCCTTGTTTGTTCTTGTGTGTTTGTTTGTAGGGGCAGGCAGGGGCTGGGTGCTGGGAAGGACGCCGAGCCCTGAGTAGGGGGCGGGGCTTGGCTGATTAAGGGGCCCATAAAAGCGGCCGCCCAGCCAGGCAGAGGTACAGCTGCGAGCAGCGGCAGCAAACAGGGCGGCTAACACGGGAGTTTGAGAGAGAGTTCTCATTGGAGGAGAAGGTACCTGTATTTGCATCTGTCCTTGTGTGTTCTTGTGTGTTTGTTTGTAGGGGCCGGCAGGGGCTGGGTGCTGGGAAGGACACGGAGCCCTGTGTAGGGGGCGGGGCTTGGCTGATTAAGGGGCCCATAAAAGCGGCCGCCCAGCCAGGCAGCGGTACAGCTGCGAGCAGCGGCAGCAAACAGGGCGGCTAACACGGGAGTTTGAGAGAGAGTTCTCATTGGAGGAGAAGGTACCTGTATTTGCATCTGTCCTTGTGTGTTCTTGTGTGTTTGTTTGTAGGGGCCGGCAGGGGCTGGGTGCTGGGAAGGACGCCGAGCCCTGAGTAGGGGGCGGGACTTGGCTGATTAAGGGGCCCATAAAAGCGGCCGCCCAGCCAGGCAGCGGTACAGCTGCGAGCAGCGGCAGCAAACAGGGCGGCTAACGGGGGAGTTTGAGAGAGAGTTCTCATTGGAGGAGAAGGTACCTGTATTTGCATCTGTCCTTGTTTGTTCTTGTGTGTTTGTGTGTAGGGGCCGGCAGGGGCTGGGTGCTGGGAAGGACGCCGAGCCCTGAGTAGGGGGCGGGGCTTGGCTGATTAAGGGGCCCATAAAAGCGGCCGCCCAGCCAAGGCAGCGGTACAGCTGCGAGCAGCGGCAGCAAACAGGGCGGCTAACGGGGGAGTTTGAGAGAGAGTTCTCATTGGAGGAGAAGGTACCTGTATTTGCATCTGTCCTTGTGTGTTTGTTTGTAGGGGCCGGCAGGGGCTGGGTGCTGGGAAGGACGCCGAGCCCTGAGTAGGGGGCAGGGCTTGGCTGATTAAGGGGCCCATAAAAGCGGCCGCCCAGCCAGGCAGCGGTACAGCTGCGAGCAGCGGCAGCAAACAGGGCGGCTAACGGGGGAGTTTGAGAGAGAGTTCTCATTGGAGGAGAAGGTACCTGTATTTGCATCTGTCCTTGTTTGTTCTTGTGTGTTTGTGTGTAGGGGCCGGCAGGGGCTGGGTGCTGGGAAGGACGCCGAGCCCTGAGTAGGGGGCGGGGCTTGGCTGATTAAGGGGCCCATAAAAGCGGCCGCCCAGCCAGGCAGCGGTACAGCTGCGAGCAGCGGCAGCAAACAGGGCGGCTAACACGGGAGTTTGAGAGAGAGTTCTCATTGGAGGAGAAGGTACCTGTATTTGCATCTGTCCTTGTGTGTTCTTGTGTGTTTGTTTGTAGGGGCCGGCAGGGGCTGGGTGCTGGGAAGGACGCGGAGCCCTGTGTAGGGGGCGGGGCTTGGCTGATTAAGGGGCCCATAAAAGCGGCCGCCCAGCCAGGCAGCGGTACAGCTGCGAGCAGCGGCAGCAAACAGGGCGGCTAACACGGGAGTTTGAGAGAGAGTTCTCATTGGAAGAGAAGGTACCTGTATTTGCATCTGTCCTTGTGTGTTCTTGTGTGTTTGTTTGTAGGGGCCGGCACGGGCTGGGTGCTGGGAAGGAGGCCGAGCCCTGAGTAGGGGGCGGGGCTTGGCTGATTAAGGGGCCCATAAAAGCGGCCGCCCAGCCAGGCAGCGGTACAGCTGCGAGCAGCGGCAGCAAACAGGGCGGCTAACAGGGGAGTTTGAGAGAGAGTTCTCATTGGAGGAGAAGGTACCTGTATTTGCACCTGTCCTTGTGTGTTCTTGTGTGTTTGTTTGTAGGGGCCGGCAGGGGCTGGGTGCTGGGAAGGACGCCGAGCCCTGAGTAGGGGGCGGGGCTTGGCTGATTAAGGGGCCCATAAAAGCGGCCGCCCTGCCAGGCAGCGGTACAGCTGCGAGCAGCGGCAGCAAACAGGGCGGCTAACGGGGGAGTTTGAGAGAGAGTTCTCATTGGAGGAGAAGGTACCTGTATTTGCATCTGTCCTTGTGTGTTTGTTTGTAGGGGCCGGCAGGGGCTGGGTGCTGGGAAGGACGCCGAGCCCTGAGTAGGGGGCGGGGCTTGGCTGATTAAGGGGCCCATAAAAGCGGCCGCCCAGCCAGGCAGCGGTACAGCTGCGAGCAGCGGCAGCAAACAGGGCGGCTAACGGGGGAGTTTGAGAGAGAGTTCTCATTGGAGGAGAAGGTACCTGTATTTGCATCTGTCCTTGTGTGTTCTTGTGTGTTTGTTTGTAGGGGCCGGCAGGGGCTGGGTGCTGGGAAGGACGCCGAGCCCTGAGTAGGGGGCGGGGCTTGGCTGATTAAGGGGCCCATAAAAGTGGCCGCCCAGCCAGGCAGCGGTACAGCTGCGAGCAGCGGCAGCAAACAGGGCGGCTAACAGGGGAGTTTGAGAGAGAGTTCTCATTGGAGGAGAAGGTACCTGTATTTGCATCTGTCCTTGTGTGTTCTTGTGTGTGTGTTTGTTTGTAGGGGCTGGCAGGGGCTGGGTGCTGGGAAGGACGCCGAGCCCTGTGTAGGGGGCGGGGCTTGGCTGATTAAGGGGCCCATAAAAGCGGCCGCCCAGCCAGGCAGCGGTACAGCTGCGAGCAGCGGCAGCAAACAGGGCGGCTAACGGGGGAGTTTGAGAGAGAGTTCTCATTGGAGGAGAAGGTACCTGTATTTGCATCTGTCCTTGTGTGTTCTTGTGTGTTTGCTTGTAGGGGCCGGCAGGGGCTGGGTGCTGGGAAGGACGCCGAGCCCTGAGTAGGGGGCGGGGCTTGGCTGATTAAGGGGCCCATAAAAGCGGCCGCCCAGCCAGGCAGCGGTACAGCGGCAGCAAACAGGGCGGCTAACAGGGGAGTTTGAGAGAGAGTTCTCATTGGAGGAGAAGGTACCTGTATTTGCATCTGTCCTTGTTTGTTCTTGTGTGTTTGTTTGTAGGGGCAGGCAGGGGCTGGGTGCTGGGAAGGACGCCGAGCCCTGAGTAGGGGGCGGGGCTTGGCTGATTAAGGGGCCCATAAAAGCGGCCGCCCAGCCAGGCAGAGGTACAGCTGCGAGCAGCGGCAGCAAACAGGGCGGCTAACACGGGAGTTTGAGAGAGAGTTCTCATTGGAGGAGAAGGTACCTGTATTTGCATCTGTCCTTGTGTGTTCTTGTGTGTTTGTTTGTAGGGGCCGGCAGGGGCTGGGTGCTGGGAAGGACACGGAGCCCTGTGTAGGGGGCGGGGCTTGGCTGATTAAGGGGCCCATAAAAGCGGCCGCCCAGCCAGGCAGCGGTACAGCTGCGAGCAGCGGCAGCAAACAGGGCGGCTAACACGGGAGTTTGAGAGAGAGTTCTCATTGGAGGAGAAGGTACCTGTATTTGCATCTGTCCTTGTGTGTTCTTGTGTGTTTGTTTGTAGGGGCCGGCAGGGGCTGGGTGCTGGGAAGGACGCCGAGCCCTGAGTAGGGGGCGGGACTTGGCTGATTAAGGGGCCCATAAAAGCGGCCGCCCAGCCAGGCAGCGGTACAGCTGCGAGCAGCGGCAGCAAACAGGGCGGCTAACGGGGGAGTTTGAGAGAGAGTTCTCATTGGAGGAGAAGGTACCTGTATTTGCATCTGTCCTTGTTTGTTCTTGTGTGTTTGTGTGTAGGGGCCGGCAGGGGCTGGGTGCTGGGAAGGACGCCGAGCCCTGAGTAGGGGGCGGGGCTTGGCTGATTAAGGGGCCCATAAAAGCGGCCGCCCAGCCAAGGCAGCGGTACAGCTGCGAGCAGCGGCAGCAAACAGGGCGGCTAACGGGGGAGTTTGAGAGAGAGTTCTCATTGGAGGAGAAGGTACCTGTATTTGCATCTGTCCTTGTGTGTTTGTTTGTAGGGGCCGGCAGGGGCTGGGTGCTGGGAAGGACGCCGAGCCCTGAGTAGGGGGCAGGGCTTGGCTGATTAAGGGGCCCATAAAAGCGGCCGCCCAGCCAGGCAGCGGTACAGCTGCGAGCAGCGGCAGCAAACAGGGCGGCTAACGGGGGAGTTTGAGAGAGAGTTCTCATTGGAGGAGAAGGTACCTGTATTTGCATCTGTCCTTGTTTGTTCTTGTGTGTTTGTGTGTAGGGGCCGGCAGGGGCTGGGTGCTGGGAAGGACGCCGAGCCCTGAGTAGGGGGCGGGGCTTGGCTGATTAAGGGGCCCATAAAAGCGGCCGCCCAGCCAGGCAGCGGTACAGCTGCGAGCAGCGGCAGCAAACAGGGCGGCTAACACGGGAGTTTGAGAGAGAGTTCTCATTGGAGGAGAAGGTACCTGTATTTGCATCTGTCCTTGTGTGTTCTTGTGTGTTTGTTTGTAGGGGCCGGCAGGGGCTGGGTGCTGGGAAGGACGCGGAGCCCTGTGTAGGGGGCGGGGCTTGGCTGATTAAGGGGCCCATAAAAGCGGCCGCCCAGCCAGGCAGCGGTACAGCTGCGAGCAGCGGCAGCAAACAGGGCGGCTAACACGGGAGTTTGAGAGAGAGTTCTCATTGGAAGAGAAGGTACCTGTATTTGCATCTGTCCTTGTGTGTTCTTGTGTGTTTGTTTGTAGGGGCCGGCACGGGCTGGGTGCTGGGAAGGAGGCCGAGCCCTGAGTAGGGGGCGGGGCTTGGCTGATTAAGGGGCCCATAAAAGCGGCCGCCCAGCCAGGCAGCGGTACAGCTGCGAGCAGCGGCAGCAAACAGGGCGGCTAACAGGGGAGTTTGAGAGAGAGTTCTCATTGGAGGAGAAGGTACCTGTATTTGCACCTGTCCTTGTGTGTTCTTGTGTGTTTGTTTGTAGGGGCCGGCAGGGGCTGGGTGCTGGGAAGGACGCCGAGCCCTGAGTAGGGGGCGGGGCTTGGCTGATTAAGGGGCCCATAAAAGCGGCCGCCCTGCCAGGCAGCGGTACAGCTGCGAGCAGCGGCAGCAAACAGGGCGGCTAACGGGGGAGTTTGAGAGAGAGTTCTCATTGGAGGAGAAGGTACCTGTATTTGCATCTGTCCTTGTGTGTTTGTTTGTAGGGGCCGGCAGGGGCTGGGTGCTGGGAAGGACGCCGAGCCCTGAGTAGGGGGCGGGGCTTGGCTGATTAAGGGGCCCATAAAAGCGGCCGCCCAGCCAGGCAGCGGTACAGCTGCGAGCAGCGGCAGCAAACAGGGCGGCTAACGGGGGAGTTTGAGAGAGAGTTCTCATTGGAGGAGAAGGTACCTGTATTTGCATCTGTCCTTGTGTGTTCTTGTGTGTTTGTTTGTAGGGGCCGGCAGGGGCTGGGTGCTGGGAAGGACGCCGAGCCCTGAGTAGGGGGCGGGGCTTGGCTGATTAAGGGGCCCATAAAAGTGGCCGCCCAGCCAGGCAGCGGTACAGCTGCGAGCAGCGGCAGCAAACAGGGCGGCTAACAGGGGAGTTTGAGAGAGAGTTCTCATTGGAGGAGAAGGTACCTGTATTTGCATCTGTCCTTGTGTGTTCTTGTGTGTGTGTTTGTTTGTAGGGGCTGGCAGGGGCTGGGTGCTGGGAAGGACGCCGAGCCCTGTGTAGGGGGCGGGGCTTGGCTGATTAAGGGGCCCATAAAAGCGGCCGCCCAGCCAGGCAGCGGTACAGCTGCGAGCAGCGGCAGCAAACAGGGCGGCTAACGGGGGAGTTTGAGAGAGAGTTCTCATTGGAGGAGAAGGTACCTGTATTTGCATCTGTCCTTGTGTGTTCTTGTGTGTTTGCTTGTAGGGGCCGGCAGGGGCTGGGTGCTGGGAAGGACGCCGAGCCCTGAGTAGGGGGCGGGGCTTGGCTGATTAAGGGGCCCATAAAAGCGGCCGCCCAGCCAGGCAGCGGTACAGCTGCGAGCAGCGGCAGCAAAGAGGGCGGCTAACAGGGGAGTTTGAGAGAGAGTTCTCATTGGAGGAGAAGGTACCTGTATTTGCATCTGTCCTTGTGTGTTCTTGTGTGTTTGTTTGTAGGGGCTGGCAGGGGCTGGGTGCTGGGAAGGACGCCGAGCCCTGTGTAGGGGGCGGGGCTTGGCTGATTAAGGGGCCCATAAAAGCGGCCGCCCAGCCAGGCAGCGGTACAGCTGCGAGCAGCGGCACCAAACAGGGCGGCTAACAGGGGAGTTTGAGAGAGAGTTCTCATTGGAGGAGAAGGTACCTGTATTTGCATCTGTCCTTGTGTGTTCTTGTGTGTTTGTTTGTAGGGGCCGGCAGGGGCTGGGTGCTGGGAAGGACGCCGAGCCCTGAGTAGGGGGCGGGGCTTGGCTGATTAAGGGGCCCATAAAAGCGGCCGCCCAGCCAGGCAGCGGTACAGCGGCAGCAAACAGGGCGGCTAACAGGGGAGTTTGAGAGAGAGTTCTCATTGGAGGAGAAGGTACCTGTATTTGCATCTGTCCTTGTTTGTTCTTGTGTGTTTGTTTGTAGGGGCAGGCAGGGGCTGGGTGCTGGGAAGGACGCCGAGCCCTGAGTAGGGGGCGGGGCTTGGCTGATTAAGGGGCCCATAAAAGCGGCCGCCCAGCCAGGCAGAGGTACAGCTGCGAGCAGCGGCAGCAAACAGGGCGGCTAACACGGGAGTTTGAGAGAGAGTTCTCATTGGAGGAGAAGGTACCTGTATTTGCATCTGTCCTTGTGAGTTCTTGTGTGTTTGTTTGTAGGGGCCGGCAGGGGCTGGGTGCTGGGAAGGACACGGAGCCCTGTGTAGGGGGCGGGGCTTGGCTGATTAAGGGGCCCATAAAAGCGGCCGCCCAGCCAGGCAGCGGTACAGCTGCGAGCAGCGGCAGCAAACAGGGCGGCTAACACGGGAGTTTGAGAGAGAGTTCTCATTGGAGGAGAAGGTACCTGTATTTGCATCTGTCCTTGTGTGTTCTTGTGTGTTTGTTTGTAGGGGCCGGCAGGGGCTGGGTGCTGGGAAGGACGCCGAGCCCTGAGTAGGGGGCGGGACTTGGCTGATTAAGGGGCCCATAAAAGCGGCCGCCCAGCCAGGCAGCGGTACAGCTGCGAGCAGCGGCAGCAAACAGGGCGGCTAACGGGGGAGTTTGAGAGAGAGTTCTCATTGGAGGAGAAGGTACCTGTATTTGCATCTGTCCTTGTTTGTTCTTGTGTGTTTGTGTGTAGGGGCCGGCAGGGGCTGGGTGCTGGGAAGGACGCCGAGCCCTGAGTAGGGGGCGGGGCTTGGCTGATTAAGGGGCCCATAAAAGCGGCCGCCCAGCCAAGGCAGCGGTACAGCTGCGAGCAGCGGCAGCAAACAGGGCGGCTAACGGGGGAGTTTGAGAGAGAGTTCTCATTGGAGGAGAAGGTACCTGTATTTGCATCTGTCCTTGTGTGTTTGTTTGTAGGGGCCGGCAGGGGCTGGGTGCTGGGAAGGACGCCGAGCCCTGAGTAGGGGGCAGGGCTTGGCTGATTAAGGGGCCCATAAAAGCGGCCGCCCAGCCAGGCAGCGGTACAGCTGCGAGCAGCGGCAGCAAACAGGGCGGCTAACGGGGGAGTTTGAGAGAGAGTTCTCATTGGAGGAGAAGGTACCTGTATTTGCATCTGTCCTTGTTTGTTCTTGTGTGTTTGTGTGTAGGGGCCGGCAGGGGCTGGGTGCTGGGAAGGACGCCGAGCCCTGAGTAGGGGGCGGGGCTTGGCTGATTAAGGGGCCCATAAAAGCGGCCGCCCAGCCAGGCAGCGGTACAGCTGCGAGCAGCGGCAGCAAACAGGGCGGCTAACACGGGAGTTTGAGAGAGAGTTCTCATTGGAGGAGAAGGTACCTGTATTTGCATCTGTCCTTGTGTGTTCTTGTGTGTTTGTTTGTAGGGGCCGGCAGGGGCTGGGTGCTGGGAAGGACGCGGAGCCCTGTGTAGGGGGCGGGGCTTGGCTGATTAAGGGGCCCATAAAAGCGGCCGCCCAGCCAGGCAGCGGTACAGCTGCGAGCAGCGGCAGCAAACAGGGCGGCTAACACGGGAGTTTGAGAGAGAGTTCTCATTGGAAGAGAAGGTACCTGTATTTGCATCTGTCCTTGTGTGTTCTTGTGTGTTTGTTTGTAGGGGCCGGCACGGGCTGGGTGCTGGGAAGGAGGCCGAGCCCTGAGTAGGGGGCGGGGCTTGGCTGATTAAGGGGCCCATAAAAGCGGCCGCCCAGCCAGGCAGCGGTACAGCTGCGAGCAGCGGCAGCAAACAGGGCGGCTAACAGGGGAGTTTGAGAGAGAGTTCTCATTGGAGGAGAAGGTACCTGTATTTGCATCTGTCCTTGTGTGTTCTTGTGTGTTTGTTTGTAGGGGCCGGCAGGGGCTGGGTGCTGGGAAGGACGCCGAGCCCTGAGTAGGGGGCGGGGCTTGGCTGATTAAGGGGCCCATAAAAGCGGCCGCCCTGCCAGGCAGCGGTACAGCTGCGAGCAGCGGCAGCAAACAGGGCGGCTAACGGGGGAGTTTGAGAGAGAGTTCTCATTGGAGGAGAAGGTACCTGTATTTGCATCTGTCCTTGTGTGTTTGTTTGTAGGGGCCGGCAGGGGCTGGGTGCTGGGAAGGACGCCGAGCCCTGAGTAGGGGGCGGGGCTTGGCTGATTAAGGGGCCCATAAAAGCGGCCGCCCAGCCAGGCAGCGGTACAGCTGCGAGCAGCGGCAGCAAACAGGGCGGCTAACGGGGGAGTTTGAGAGAGAGTTCTCATTGGAGGAGAAGGTACCTGTATTTGCATCTGTCCTTGTGTGTTCTTGTGTGTTTGTTTGTAGGGGCCGGCAGGGGCTGGGTGCTGGGAAGGACGCCGAGCCCTGAGTAGGGGGCGGGGCTTGGCTGATTAAGGGGCCCATAAAAGTGGCCGCCCAGCCAGGCAGCGGTACAGCTGCGAGCAGCGGCAGCAAACAGGGCGGCTAACAGGGGAGTTTGAGAGAGAGTTCTCATTGGAGGAGAAGGTACCTGTATTTGCATCTGTCCTTGTGTGTTCTTGTGTGTGTGTTTGTTTGTAGGGGCTGGCAGGGGCTGGGTGCTGGGAAGGACGCCGAGCCCTGTGTAGGGGGCGGGGCTTGGCTGATTAAGGGGCCCATAAAAGCGGCCGCCCAGCCAGGCAGCGGTACAGCTGCGAGCAGCGGCAGCAAACAGGGCGGCTAACGCGGGAGTTTGAGAGAGAGTTCTCATTGGAGGAGAAGGTACCTGTATTTGCATCTGTCCTTGTGTGTTCTTGTGTGTTTGCTTGTAGGGGCCGGCAGGGGCTGGGTGCTGGGAAGGACGCCGAGCCCTGAGTAGGGGGCGGGGCTTGGCTGATTAAGGGGCCCATAAAAGCGGCCGCCCAGCCAGGCAGCGGTACAGCTGCGAGCAGCGGCAGCAAACAGGGCGGCTAACAGGGGAGTTTGAGAGAGAGTTCTCATTGGAGGAGAAGGTACCTGTATTTGCATCTGTCCTTGTGTGTTCTTGTGTGTTTGTTTGTAGGGGCTGGCAGGGGCTGGGTGCTGGGAAGGACGCCGAGCCCTGTGTAGGGGGCGGGGCTTGGCTGATTAAGGGGCCCATAAAAGCGGCCGCCCAGCCAGGCAGCGGTACAGCTGCGAGCAGCGGCAGCAAACAGGGCGGCTAACAGGGGAGTTTGAGAGAGAGTTCTCATTGGAGGAGAAGGTACATGTATTTGCATCTGTCCTTGTGTGTTCTTGTGTGTTTGTTTGTAGGGGCCGGCAGGGGCTGGGTGCTGGGAAGGACGCCGAGCCCTGAGTAGGGGGCGGGGCTTGGCTGATTAAGGGGCCCATAAAAGCGGCCGCCCAGCCAGGCAGCGGTACAGCTGCGAGCAGCGGCAGCAAACAGGGCGGCTAACGGGGGAGTTTGAGAGAGAGTTCTCATTGGAGGAGAAGGTACCTGTATTTGCATCTGTCCTTGTGTGTTCTTGTGTGTTTGTTTGTAGGGGCCGGCAGGGGCTGGGTGCTGGGAAGGACGCCGAGCCCTGAGTAGGGGGCGGGGCTTGGCTGATTAAGGGGCCCATAAAAGCGGCCGCCCAGCCAAGCAGCGGTACAGCTGCGAGCAGCGGCAGCAAACAGGGCGGCTAACAGGGGAGTTTGAGAGAGAGTTCTCATTGGAGGAGAAGGTACCTGTATTTGCATCTGTCCTTGTGTGTTCTTGTGTGTGTGTTTGTTTGTAGGGGCCGGCAGGGGCTGGGTGCTGGGAAGGACGCCGAGCCCTGAGTAGGGGGCGGGGCTTGGCTGATTAAGGGGCCCATAAAAGCGGCCGCCCAGCCAGGCAGCGGTACAGCTGCGAGCAGCGGCAGCAAACAGGGCGGCTAACACGGGAGTTTGAGAGAGAGTTCTCATTGGAGGAGAAGGTACCTGTATTTGCATCTGTCCTTGTGTGTTCTTGTGTGTTTGTTTGTAGGGGCCGGCAGGGGCTGGGTGCTGGGAAGGACGCCGAGCCCTGTGTAGGGGGCGGGGCTTGGCTGATTAAGGGGCCCATAAAAGCGGCCGCCCAGCCAGGCCGCGGTACAGCTGCGAGCAGCGGCAGCAAACAGGGCGGCTAACAGGGGAGTTTGAGAGAGAGTTCTCATTGGAGGAGAAGGTACCTGTATTTGCATCTGTCCTTGTGTGTTCTTGTGTGTGTGTTTGTTTGTAGGGGCCGGCAGGGGCTGGGTGCTGGGAAGGACGCCGAGCCCTGTGTAGGGGGCAGGGCTTGGCTGATGAAGGGGCCCATAAAAGCGGCCGACCAGCCGCGAGCAGCGGCAGCAAACAGGGCGGCTAACAGGGGAGTTTGAGAGAGAGTTCTCATTGGAGGAGAAGGTACCTGTATTTGCATCTGTCCTTGTGTGTTCTTGTGTGTGTGTTTGTTTGTAGGGGCTGGCAGGGGCTGGGTGCTGGGAAGGACGCCGAGCCCTGTGTAGGGGGCGGGGCTTGGCTGATTAAGGGGCCCATAAAAGCGGCCGCCCAGCCAGGCAGCGGTACAGCTGCGAGCAGCGGCAGCAAACAGGGCGGCTAACGGGGGAGTTTGAGAGAGAGTTCTCATTGGAGGAGAAGGTACCTGTATTTGCATCTGTCCTTGTTTGTTCTTGTGTGTTTGTGTGTAGGGGCCGGCAGGGGCTGGGTGCTGGGAAGGACGCCGAGCCCTGAGTAGGGGGCGGGGCTTGGCTGATTAAGGGGCCCATAAAAGCGGCCGCCCAGCCAAGGCAGCGGTACAGCTGCGAGCAGCGGCAGCAAACAGGGCGGCTAACGGGGGAGTTTGAGAGAGAGTTCTCATTGGAGGAGAAGGTACCTGTATTTGCATCTGTCCTTGTGTGTTTGTTTGTAGGGGCCGGCAGGGGCTGGGTGCTGGGAAGGACGCCGAGCCCTGAGTAGGGGGCAGGGCTTGGCTGATTAAGGGGCCCATAAAAGCGGCCGCCCAGCCAGGCAGCGGTACAGCTGCGAGCAGCGGCAGCAAACAGGGCGGCTAACGGGGGAGTTTGAGAGAGAGTTCTCATTGGAGGAGAAGGTACCTGTATTTGCATCTGTCCTTGTTTGTTCTTGTGTGTTTGTGTGTAGGGGCCGGCAGGGGCTGGGTGCTGGGAAGGACGCCGAGCCCTGAGTAGGGGGCGGGGCTTGGCTGATTAAGGGGCCCATAAAAGCGGCCGCCCAGCCAGGCAGCGGTACAGCTGCGAGCAGCGGCAGCAAACAGGGCGGCTAACACGGGAGTTTGAGAGAGAGTTCTCATTGGAGGAGAAGGTACCTGTATTTGCATCTGTCCTTGTGTGTTCTTGTGTGTTTGTTTGTAGGGGCCGGCAGGGGCTGGGTGCTGGGAAGGACGCGGAGCCCTGTGTAGGGGGCGGGGCTTGGCTGATTAAGGGGCCCATAAAAGCGGCCGCCCAGCCAGGCAGCGGTACAGCTGCGAGCAGCGGCAGCAAACAGGGCGGCTAACACGGGAGTTTGAGAGAGAGTTCTCATTGGAAGAGAAGGTACCTGTATTTGCATCTGTCCTTGTGTGTTCTTGTGTGTTTGTTTGTAGGGGCCGGCACGGGCTGGGTGCTGGGAAGGAGGCCGAGCCCTGAGTAGGGGGCGGGGCTTGGCTGATTAAGGGGCCCATAAAAGCGGCCGCCCATCCAGGCAGCGGTACAGCTGCGAGCAGCGGCAGCAAACAGGGCGGCTAACAGGGGAGTTTGAGAGAGAGTTCTCATTGGAGGAGAAGGTACCTGTATTTGCATCTGTCCTTGTGTGTTCTTGTGTGTTTGTTTGTAGGGGCCGGCAGGGGCTGGGTGCTGGGAAGGACGCCGAGCCCTGAGTAGGGGGCGGGGCTTGGCTGATTAAGGGGCCCATAAAAGCGGCCGCCCAGCCAGGCAGCGGTACAGCTGCGAGCAGCGGCAGCAAACAGGGCGGCTAACGGGGGAGTTTGAGAGAGAGTTCTCATTGGAGGAGAAGGTACCTGTATTTGCATCTGTCCTTGTGTGTTTGTTTGTAGGGGCCGGCAGGGGCTGGGTGCTGGGAAGGACGCCGAGCCCTGAGTAGGGGGCGGGGCTTGGCTGATTAAGGGGCCCATAAAAGCGGCCGCCCAGCCAGGCAGCGGTACAGCTGCGAGCAGCGGCAGCAAACAGGGCGGCTAACGGGGGAGTTTGAGAGAGAGTTCTCATTGGAGGAGAAGGTACCTGTATTTGCATCTGTCCTTGTGTGTTCTTGTGTGTTTGTTTGTAGGGGCCGGCAGGGGCTGGGTGCTGGGAAGGACGCCGAGCCCTGAGTAGGGGGCGGGGCTTGGCTGATTAAGGGGCCCATAAAAGTGGCCGCCCAGCCAGGCAGCGGTACAGCTGCGAGCAGCGGCAGCAAACAGGGCGGCTAACAGGGGAGTTTGAGAGAGAGTTCTCATTGGAGGAGAAGGTACCTGTATTTGCATCTGTCCTTGTGTGTTCTTGTGTGTGTGTTTGTTTGTAGGGGCCGGCAGGGGCTGGGTGCTGGGTAGGACGCCGAGCCCTGTGTAGGGGGCAGGGCTTGGCTGATGAAGGGGCCCATAAAAGCGGCCGACCAGCCGCGAGCAGCGGCAGCAAACAGGGCGGCTAACAGGGGAGTTTGAGAGAGAGTTCTCATTGGAGGAGAAGGTACCTGTATTTGCATCTGTCCTTGTGTGTTCTTGTGTGTGTGTTTCTTTGTAGGGGCTGGCAGGGGCTGGGTGCTGGGAAGGACGCCGAGCCCTGTGTAGGGGGCGGGGCTTGGCTGATTAAGGGGCCCATAAAAGCGGCCGCCCAGCCAGGCAGCGGTACAGCTGCGAGCAGCGGCAGCAAACAGGGCGGCTAACGGGGGAGTTTGAGAGAGAGTTCTCATTGGAGGAGAAGGTACCTGTATTTGCATCTGTCCTTGTGTGTTCTTGTGTGTTTGCTTGTAGGGGCCGGCAGGGGCTGGGTGCTGGGAAGGACGCCGAGCCCTGAGTAGGGGGCGGGGCTTGGCTGATTAAGGGGCCCATAAAAGCGGCCGCCCAGCCAGGCAGCGGTACAGCTGCGAGCAGCGGCAGCAAACAGGGCGGCTAACAGGGGAGTTTGAGAGAGAGTTCTCATTGGAGGAGAAGGTACCTGTATTTGCATCTGTCCTTGTGTGTTCTTGTGTGTTTGTTTGTAGGGGCTGGCAGGGGCTGGGTGCTGGGAAGGACGCCGAGCCCTGTGTAGGGGGCGGGGCTTGGCTGATTAAGGGGCCCATAAAAGCGGCCGCCCAGCCAGGCAGCGGTACAGCTGCGAGCAGCGGCAGCAAACAGGGCGGCTAACAGGGGAGTTTGAGAGAGAGTTCTCATTGGAGGAGAAGGTACATGTATTTGCATCTGTCCTTGTGTGTTCTTGTGTGTTTGTTTGTAGGGGCCGGCAGGGGCTGGGTGCTGGGAAGGACGCCGAGCCCTGAGTAGGGGGCGGGGCTTGGCTGATTAAGGGGCCCATAAAAGCGGCCGCCCAGCCAGGCAGCGGTACAGCTGCGAGCAGCGGCAGCAAACAGGGCGGCTAACGGGGGAGTTTGAGAGAGAGTTCTCATTGGAGGAGAAGGTACCTGTATTTGCATCTGTCCTTGTGTGTTCTTGTGTGTTTGTTTGTAGGGGCCGGCAGGGGCTGGGTGCTGGGAAGGACGCCGAGCCCTGAGTAGGGGGCGGGGCTTGGCTGATTAAGGGGCCCATAAAAGCGGCCGCCCAGCCAAGCAGCGGTACAGCTGCGAGCAGCGGCAGCAAACAGGGCGGCTAACAGGGGAGTTTGAGAGAGAGTTCTCATTGGAGGAGAAGGTACCTGTATTTGCATCTGTCCTTGTGTGTTCTTGTGTGTGTGTTTGTTTGTAGGGGCCGGCAGGGGCTGGGTGCTGGGAAGGACGCCGAGCCCTGAGTAGGGGGCGGGGCTTGGCTGATTAAGGGGCCCATAAAAGCGGCCGCCCAGCCAGGCAGCGGTACAGCTGCGAGCAGCGGCAGCAAACAGGGCGGCTAACACGGGAGTTTGAGAGAGAGTTCTCATTGGAGGAGAAGGTACCTGTATTTGCATCTGTCCTTGTGTGTTCTTGTGTGTTTGTTTGTAGGGGCCGGCAGGGGCTGGGTGCTGGGAAGGACGCCGAGCCCTGTGTAGGGGGCGGGGCTTGGCTGATTAAGGGGCCCATAAAAGCGGCCGCCCAGCCAGGCCGCGGTACAGCTGCGAGCAGCGGCAGCAAACAGGGCGGCTAACAGGGGAGTTTGAGAGAGAGTTCTCATTGGAGGAGAAGGTACCTGTATTTGCATCTGTCCTTGTGTGTTCTTGTGTGTGTGTTTGTTTGTAGGGGCCGGCAGGGGCTGGGTGCTGGGAAGGACGCCGAGCCCTGTGTAGGGGGCAGGGCTTGGCTGATGAAGGGGCCCATAAAAGCGGCCGACCAGCCGCGAGCAGCGGCAGCAAACAGGGCGGCTAACAGGGGAGTTTGAGAGAGAGTTCTCATTGGAGGAGAAGGTACCTGTATTTGCATCTGTCCTTGTGTGTTCTTGTGTGTGTGTTTGTTTGTAGGGGCTGGCAGAGGCTGGGTGCTGGGAAGGACGCCGAGCCCTGTGTAGGGGGCGGGGCTTGGCTGATTAAGGGGCCCATAAAAGCGGCCGCCCAGCCAGGCAGCGGTACAGCTGCGAGCAGCGGCAGCAAACAGGGCGGCTAACAGGGGAGTTTGAGAGAGAGTTCTCATTGGAGGAGAAGGTACATGTATTTGCATCTGTCCTTGTGTGTTCTTGTGTGTTTGTTTGTAGGGGCCGGCAGGGGCTGGGTGCTGGGAAGGACGCCGAGCCCTGAGTAGGGGGCGGGGCTTGGCTGATTAAGGGGCCCATAAAAGCGGCCGCCCAGCCAGGCAGCTGTACAGCGGCAGAAAACAGGGCGGCTAACAGGGGAGTTTGAGAGAGAGTTCTCATTGGAGGAGAAGGTACCTGTATTTGCATCTGTCCTTGTTTGTTCTTGTGTGTTTGTTTGTAGGGGCCGGCAGGGGCTGGGTGCTGGGAAGGACGCCGAGCCCTGAGTAGGGGGCGGGGCTTGGCTGATTAAGGGGCCCATAAAAGCGGCCGCCCAGCCACGCAGCGGCACAGCTGCGAGCAGCGGCATCAAACAGGGCGGCTAACACGGGAGTTTGAGAGAGAGTTCTCATTGGAGGAGAAGGTACCTGTATTTGCATCTGTCCTTGTGTGTTCTTGTGTGTTTGTTTGTAGGGGCCGGCAGGGGCTGGGTGCTGGGAAGGACGCCGAGCCCTGTGTAGGGGGCGGGGCTTGGCTGATTAAGGGGCCCATAAAAGCGGCCGCCCAGCCAGGCAGCGGTACAGCTGCGAGCAGCGGCAGCAAACAGGGCGGCTAACACGGGAGTTTGAGAGAGAGTTCTCATTGGAGGAGAAGGTACCTGTATTTGCATCTGTCCTTGTGTGTTCTTGTGTGTTTGTTTGTAGGGGCCGGCAGGGGCTGGGTGCTGGGAAGGACGCCGAGCCCTGAGTAGGGGGCGGGGCTTGGCTGATTAAGGGGCCCATAAAAGCGGCCGCCCAGCCAGGCAGCGGTACAGCTGCGAGCAGCGGCAGCAAACAGGGCGGCTAACAGGGGAGTTTGAGAGAGAGTTCTCATTGGAGGAGAAGGTACCTGTATTTGCATCTGTCCTTGTGTGTTCTTGTGTGTGTGTTTGTTTGTAGGGGCCGGCAGGGGCTGGGTGCTGGGAAGGACGCCGAGCCCTGTGTAGGGGGCGGGGCTTGGCTGATGAAGGGGCCCATAAAAGCGGCCGACCAGCCACGAGCAGCGGCAGCAAACAGGGCGGCTAACAGGGGAGTTTGAGAGAGAGTTCTCATTGGAGGAGAAGGTACCTGTATTTGCATCTGTCCTTTTGTGTTCTTGTGTGTGTGTTTGTTTGTAGGGGCTGGCAGGGGCTGGGTGCTGGGAAGGACGCCGAGCCCTGTGTAGGGGGCGGGGCTTGGCTGATTAAGGGGCCCATAAAAGCGGCCGCCCAGCCAGGCAGCGGTACAGC
>NW_027053316.1:0-39000 GCF_011386835.1 Chrysemys picta bellii
GTGTCCGTTTGCTCCCTCAGTAGTCCAAGCAGCGTTTGAGTCGCCTGCTGGTCTTCCTGCCGCCACCTCTCCTCCCGATCCATGTTTGCTTGGTGCATTTGGGTCAAGTTCTCCCGCCACTGGGTCTGCTGTGCTGCCTGGGCTTGGGAACAGGCCATAAGCTCAGAGAACATGTCCTCCCGTGTCCTCCTCTTCCTACGCCTAATCCGCGCTAGCCTCTGGGAGTGTGATTCCAGGCTAGGTTGTGAGACAGTCACAGATGGGGCTGTGGAAATGGGAAAAAGGGAGTGAATTCCTCAGAAAGAAAAATGTAGTTGTGAACAAAGAACATAGTCTTTCTCTGTGAACAAGACCATGCACAGCACCTATCACATGCGCACTCAGCACAAGGTCGAATTTTCGGCCTTCGCATTCAGTGCCTGGGGTCTTGCACAGCACATTTGAGAAGCGAGGCAGCACAACGGAATTTCTGTTGCAGGCAGACATGGTAAGCCGTACACTTGTGGCAGTTTAAAACTTTTAGATTACCACTGGCCTCATTTCACATTTAAAGCTATGTCAGTTCCTGCAGCCAGCAATCCGGCAAGCGGGAACTCTGCCCCTGTCCCACCCCCTCGCGGCTGTCCCCGGGAACGATCCCTTTCGGCTGCCCCTCTCCCGCCTCCACCGCGTGGCTGCAAACCAGCGGTTACAGTTCTGTCAAGGAACGGGAAAGCAGTCCTAACACTAACATTCCCCTACCTAATTAAAAGCAGGTCACCATGGGCGACATCACCCTGATGAGGATCTCTGAGAGCGACAGACAGAGAATGCTCCGGGAAAGCCTCCAAAGACCAGGGCCGTATGCCGCCCTGCTATGCAGAGCAATGATTCCCGAGTACGTGATAGTCTCGTGGCGCGGCAACGTCTCGTACTTCGGAGGACCCAATAAGGCCGCTCTCCCCAGGAACCTCATGGAACGGCTTTCAAGTTACCTCCAGGAGAGCTTCGTGGAGATATCCCAGGAGGACTACTGCTCTATCCCCGGACATATAGACCGCATTTTACTGTAGCTGCAGTAGCAGGGAATAAACAGTAGAGCGGCTTGTGCAGGACAATCACTGAAAACCGGACATTGCTAGATTTTTTTTCAAAACTTGCACTGCCCATGACTAAACCGTTAAGCGCATAGGGCACACTAATCATGAACAACCCATTCTTTAAATTGTTAATATTCCTGTTTTGTTAAAAATAAATGTTTAGATGTTTACAACACTTACTGGCTGATCCTTCACCAGATTCTGTGTCCGGGGTAACGGCTGGGGACGCTTCGTAGGGGATCTCTGTAAGGGTGATGAAGAGATCCTGGCTGTCGGGGAAATCAGCGTTGTGAGCGCTGCCGACTGCCTCGCCCTCCTCATCTCCTTCCTCATCTTCCACGTCCCCTAACATGTCCGAGGAACCGGCCGTGGACACTACCCCATCCTCAGAGTCCACGGTCACTGGTGGGGTAGTGGTGGCGGCCGCACCGAGGATGGAATGCAGTGCCTCATAGAAACGGGATGTCTGGGGATGGGATCCGGAGCGTCCGTTTGCCTCTTTGGTCTTCTGGTAGCCTTGTCTCAGCTCCTTGATTTTCACGCGGCACTGCGTTGCATCCCGGCTGTATCCTCTCTCTGCCATGTCTTTAGAGATCTTCTCGTAGATCTTTGCATTCCGTCTTTTGGATCGCAGCTCGGAAAGCACGGACTCATCGCCCCACACAGCGATGAGATCCAAGACTTCCCGATCAGTCCATGCTGGGGCCCTCTTCCTATTCACAGACTGCACGGCCATCACTGCTGGAGAGCTCTGCATCGTTGCCAGTGCTGCTGTGCTCGCCACGATGTCCAGACAGGAAATGAGATTCAAACTGGCCAGACAGGAAAAGGAATTCCAATTCAAATTTTCCCGGGGCTTTTCCTGTGTGGCTGGTCAGAGCATCCGAGCTCGTACTGCTGTCCAGAGCGTCAACAGAGTGGTGCACTGTGGGATAGCTCCCGGAGCTATTAGCGTCGATTTCCATCCACACCTAGCCTAATTCGACATGGCCATGTCGAATTTGGCGCTACTCCCCTCGTCGGGGAGGAGTACAGAAGTCGAATTAAAGAGACCTCTATGTCGAACTAAATAGCATCGCAGTGTGGACGGGTGCAGGGTTAATTCGATGTAACGGCGCTAACTTAGACATAAACGCCTAGTGTAGACCAGGCCTTAGCGTTAGTGTCTCGGATGACTTGGGCAAGATCTCAACCTCCCCGCAACCCACTTCACTGCTGCCAGAATCCCTCCTGCCCCCACTGCTAGACCCGCCTCCCAGCCCAACCTTGGTGGGGGTCTAGAAGAGGTTTCTGATGACTTAAGCTGTGGTTTGGAGGTGGAACAGCTGTCAAGGACACTGAGGGGGAGGTAGCAGGAGCTCACCCTAGAAGGAGGGGGATTGGCACTGGAGGTTACTAGAAAGGACAAGAAGACTCCATTCTGGGATTCAGGAGGTGAATTCATCCCTCAGTGTTGGGCAGGTGCTGAGTGGAAATACTGCTGGTTCCAGGTGCCCTTAATTCCCCCTGATTCCTCGGGGCGTTTGAGTCTGACAGGTTCTCATTCCCTTGCAGCAGGAGGGCGTCACGGCCAAAGTGAGGCACCAGCTCCGCATCATCCATCACTTGCGCCAGGTGCCTGAGACCCTGCAGGGGTTGTGCCTCTGAGGCCTTCAGCAACTCCCACTCTCTGTTGCAGGTACTGCTCTGGCTCACTGTAAATGGGGAGCTAGTGGAAGGGGAAATGGAGCCCCCTGGCACTCAGTGAAAGGGAAAGTGGTGGATTCTCCATCTCTTGAAGTCATTGAATGAAACTAGATGCCTTTCTGGAATGTTTGTGCCCAAAAAGTAACTATTGTCCTATACAGGAAGCCTATGATATGCAGGGGGTTAGATGAGATGCTCTAAAGGTCTCTTCTGGCCATAAAGTGTATTAATTTTGGAAACACTGAGTGTAGCATTGGGAGCAGCCTCTAATGTTTTACTGTCTAACCGGCTTGCTTCCTAGAATGAAGACGCATTGAGTGGGGTGATCCACAGAGAGTAGCTCAAACCTCCAAAGTGTCAGGCCAGCAGCAGGATATTAGCACTTCAGGGGATGGGTGGGTGTGGCAGTGACATCACAAAGGCCTTTTGCAGGAGCTCAGCCTATTGGTCAAAGTTGTTAGGGAGGTGGTGACCTCAGAGAGAGATGCTCACATCAGCCAGGCAAAACAGGGGCGCAGGGCCAGGGAAACCTCAGAGACCCCTGTGGCTTTGCTTCAGCAAGTCTACTTCTCGAGCTCTCTTTGAGGACTGAGAGAGTATTAGGGTTCACATATGTGAGTGTGAGCAGGAGCCTCTTTCGAGTTTTCTCCTTTCCTTTTACCCATTTTACTAGAAAACAGAAGTCCCTGTTGAGAAAGTAAGTGCCTCGGAGAGGTTTGTAACCTGTTCAGGCTGATCCACCTGGTGCCATCTGAATTCTAGGCATGGAAAACACTAGTTTAAGGTGGCAGAATTTTATTCCCTCCCTGGGATTTTGTCCCGTAGAATCACTGGGGATATTAGGAAAACAACAAGGAGTCTGGTGGCACCTTAAAGACTAACAGATTTATTTGGGCATAAGCTTTCGTGAGTAAAAACCTCACTTCTTCGGATGCATAGAGTGAAAGTTACAGATGCAGGCATTATATACTGACACATGTTGGAGAGCAGGGAGTTACTTCACAAGTGGAGAACCAGTGTTGACAGGGCCAATTCAAAAATCAGGGTGGATGTAGTCCACTCCCAATAATAGATGAGGAGGTGTCAATTCCAGGAGAGGAAAAGCTGCTTCTGTAGTGAGCCAGCCACTCCCAGTCCCTATTCAAGCCCAGATTAATGGTGTTGAATTTGCAAATGAATTTTAGTTCTGCTGTTTCTCTTTGAAGTCTGTTTCTGAAGTTTTTTTGTTCAATGATAGTGACTTTTAAATCTGTAATAGAATGACCAGGGAGATTGAAGTGTTCACTTACTGGCTTATGTATGTTACCACTCCTGATGTCCGATTTGTGTCCATTTATTCTTTTGCGGAGGGACTGTCCGGTTTGGCCAATGTACATGGGAGAGGGGCATTGCTGGCACATGATGGCATATATGACATTAGTGGATGTGCAGGTGAATGAGTCCCTGATGGTGTGGCTGATGTGGTTGGGTCCTCTGATGCTGTTGCCAGAGTAGATATGGGGACAGAGTAGGCAACGAGGTTTGCTACGGGGATAGGTTCCTGGGTTGGTGTTTCTGTGGTGTGGTGTGTAGTTGCTGGTGAGTATTTGCTTCAGGTTGGGGGGTTGTCTGTAAGCGAGGACTGGCCTGCCTCCCAAGGTCTGTGAGAGTAAGGGATCATTTTCCAGGATAGGTTGTAGATCGTGGATAATGCGCTGGAGAGGTTTTAGCTGGGGGCTGTATGTGATGGCCAGTGGTGTTCTGTTATTGTCCTTGTTGGGCCTGTCCTGTAGTAGGTGATTTCTGGGTACCCGTCTTGCTCTGTCAATCTGTTTCCTCACTTCCCCAGGTGGGTATTGTAGTTTTACGAATGCTTGATAAAGATCTTGTAGGTGTTTGTCTCTGTCTGAGGGGTTGGAGCAAATTCGGTTGTATCTTAGGGCTTGGCTGTAGACAATGGATCGTGTGATGTGTCTTGGATGGAAGCCGGAGGCATGTAGGTATGTTTAGCGGTCAGTAGGTTTCCGGTATAGGGTGGTGTTTATGTGACCATCACTTATTTGTACTGTAGTGTCCAGGAAGTGGATCTCTTGTGTGGACTGGTCCAGGCTGAGGTTGATGGTGGGGTGGAAATTGTTGAAGTCCAGGTGGAATTCTTCAAGGGCCTCCTTTCCGTGGGTCCATATGATGAAGATGTCGTCAATGTAGGGCAAGTAGAGGAGGGGCACTAGGGGACGAGAGCTGAGGAAGCGTTGTTCTAAGTCAGCCATAAAAATGTTGGCATACTGTGGGGCCATGCGAGTACCCATAGCAGTGCCACTGACTTGAAGGTATAAGTTGTCCCCAAATCTGAAGTGGTTGTGGGTGAGGACAAAGTCACAAAGCTCAGCCACCAGGCTTGCTGTGGCCTCATCAGGGATACTGTTCCTGACAGCTTGTAGTCCATCCTCATGTAGAATATTGGTATAAAGTGCTTCTACATGCATGGTGGCCAGGATGGTGTTTCCAGGAAGAACATCAATGCATTGTAGTTTCCTCAGGAAGTTGGTGGTGTCTCGAAGATAGCTGGGAGTGCTGGTAGCATAGGGCCTGAGGAGAGAGGCCAAATAGCCAGATAATCCTGCCGTCAGAGTGCCAATGCCTGAGATGATGGGGCGTCCAGGGTTTCCGGGTTTATGGATCTTGGGTAGCAGATAGAATACCCCTGGTCGGGGTTCTGGGGGTGTGTCCATGTAGATTTGTTCCCCTACTGTAGCTGGGAGTTTCTTGAGCAGATGGTGTAGTTTCTTTTGGTATTCCTCAGTGGGATCAGAGGATAGTGGCCTGTAGAATGTGGTCTTGGAGAGTTGCCTGGCAGCCTCCTGTTCATAATCTGACCTGTTCATTATGACTACAGCACCTCCTTTGTCAGCCCCTTTGATGATAATGTCAGAGTTGTTTCTGAGGCTGTGGATGGCATTGCGTTCTGTACGGCTGAGGTTATGGGACAAGTGATGTTGTTTGTCCACAATTTCAGCCTGTGCACGTCTGCGGAAACACTCTATGTAGAGGTCCAGTCTGTCATTTCGACCGTCAGGAGGAGTCCACGCAGAATTCTTCTTTTTGTAGTGTTGGTAGGAGGGTTCCTGTGGGTCAGTGCACTGTTCAGTGGTGCGTTGAAAATATTCCTTGAGTCGGAGACGAGCAAAGTAGGCTTCCAGATCACCGCAGAACTGTATCATGTTCGTGGGGACGGTGGGACAGAAAGAGAGTCCCCGAGATAGGACAGACTCTTCTGCTGGGCTAAGCGTGTGGTTGGAAAGATTGACAATGTTGTTAGATGAGTTGAGGGTACCATTGTTATAGCCCCTAGTGGCAGGTATTAGTTTAGATAACTTACAGTCCTTTTTCCTCTGTAGAGAAGTGAAGTGTGCATTGTAAATGGCTTGTCTCATTTTTGTAAAGTCCAGCCACGTGGAAGTTTGTGTAGAAGGCTGGTATTGTATGAGAGTCTCCAGTTCTGAGAGCTCATTCTTGATCTTCTCCTGTCTGCTGTACAGGATGCTGATCAGGTGGTTCCTCAGTTTCTTTGAGAGAGTGTGTGGCACAATCTCTCACCATACTCAGTGTAGTATGTTGATTGCAATGGATTTTTTACCTTCAGTCCTTTTGGTATGATGTCCATCTGTTTGCATTTGGAGAGGAAGATGATGTCTGTCTGTATCTGTGCAAGTTTTTTGTTGAGGTTGATGGATTTCCACTCCATACGGCTAAATTTAGTGCCTTGCATGGTGTCAAGTATCAGGGGGTAGCCATGTTAGTCTGTATCTACAAAAACAACAAGGAGTCTGGTGGCACCTTAAAGACTAACAGATTTATTTGGGCATAAGCTTTCGTGAGTAAAAACCTCACTTCTTGGGATGCATAGAGTGAAAGTTACAGATGCAGGCATTATATACTGACACATGGAGAGCAGGGAGTTACTTCACAAGTGGAGAACCAGTGTTGACAGGGCCAATTCAAAAATCAGGGTGGATGTAGTCCACTCCCAATAATAGATGAGGAGGTGTCAATTCCAGGAGAGGAAAAGCTGCTTCTGTAGTGAGCCAGCCACTCCCAGTCCCTATTCAAGCCCAGATTAATGGTGTTGAATTTGCAAATGAATTTTAGTTCTGCTGTTTCTCTTTGAAGTCTGTTTCTGAAGTTTTTTTTGTTCAATGATAGTGACTTTTAAATCTGTAATAGAATGACCAGGGAGATTGAAGTGTTCACATACTGGCTTATGTATGTTACCATTCCTGATGTCCGACATGGGGACATTAGGGTTTGTCCTTTTCCTTTTCCCTTTTCCTCCATCCCACCTTCCTTTCTCTTCATCTCTTACTTCTTTTGTCCTTTCTCTTGTTCCCCTCACACCACCAGGAGTGGTGTGTGTGTGTGTGTGTGTGTGTGTGTGTGTGTGTGTGTGTGTGTGTGTGTGTGTGTGTGTGTGTGTGTGTGTGTGTGTGTGTGTGTGGTGCTGATGGTT
The DNA here is from genome assembly GCF_011386835.1 of Chrysemys picta bellii. Taxonomy (NCBI): domain Eukaryota; kingdom Metazoa; phylum Chordata; order Testudines; family Emydidae; genus Chrysemys; species Chrysemys picta. The sequence continues at coordinate 7,252 of NW_027053316.1, forward strand.
CTCTTCTCCTCCCCTTGTGGGGAGTTGATCCAAAACTGTGGGGTTGAAATAGTGCTTGGACCCCACTGACAGTAGATGCTGCCATTGTGTGACTTAGCATTAGTGTCTGGGATGACTTGGGTCAAGATCTCAACCTCCCTGCAACCCACTTCACTGCTGTCAGAATCCCTCCTGCACACCCTGTTAGAGCCGCCTCCCAGCCCAACCTGTGTCGGGGTGGAGAAGAGGGTTCTGATGACTTGAGCTGTGGTTTGGAGGTGGAATATCTGTGAAGGGCACTGAGCAGGAGGTAGCAGGAGCTCACCCTACAAGGAGGGGGGTTGGCTCTGGAGGTTTCTAGAAAGGACAAGAAGACTCCATTTTGGGGTTCAGGAGGTGAATTCATCTCTCATTGATGGGCAGGTGCTGGGTGGAAATACTGCTGGTTCCAGGTTCCCTTAATTCCCCCTGATTCCTCGGGGCGTTTGAGTCTCTGACAGGTTCTCATTCCCTTGCAGCAGGAGGACGTCACGGCCAAAATGATGCACCAGCTCCGCATCATCCTGCACTTACGCCACGTGCCTGAGACACTGCAGGGGCTGCGCCTCTGAGGCCTTCAGGAACTCCCGCTCCCTGCTGCAGGTACTGCTCTGGCTCACTGTAAATGGGGTGCTAGTGGAAGGGGAAATGGAGCCCCCTGGCACTCAGTAAAAGGGAAAGTGGTGGATTCTCCATCTCTTGATGTCATTTCATGAAGACTAGATGCCTTTCTGGAATGTGTGTGCCCAAAAAGTACCTATTGTACTATACAGGAAGCCTATGATATGCAGGGGGTTAGATGAGATGTTCTAAAGGTCTCTTCTGGCCATAAAGTGTAGTAATTTTGGAAACACTGAGTGTAGCATTGGGAGCAGCCTCTGATGCTTTACTGTCTAGCCGGCTTGCTTCCTAGAATGAAGACGCATCGAGTGGGGTGATCCACAGAGAGTAGCTGAAACCTTCAAAGTGTCAGGCCAGCAGCAGGACATTAGCACTTCAGGGGATGGGTGGGTGTGGCAGTGACATCACAAAGGCCTTTTGCAGTGTAGTAGTTCCGGGGTGGGGCTCGTCCCTTCCTGGGGTACCTGGGAGCCAGGCCGCCCCGCTACAAAGCGAATAACAGTCTAGGGCCCAGACCTTTCGGTAGGGGCTGAGCACACAATTAGCAGTTCGGCGCTCAGGCCTTTGTGCAGGGACTGAGCACACAATCAACAGTTCAGAGCTCAGGCCCTTATGCAGGGACTGAGCACACAATCAACAGCTCCGGCCCTGGGTCAGGGCGGGGAACAAACCAGTAGTCAGTCAGCGGCCCAGGCCTTGTAGCAGGAGCTGGGTCAGTTTGGGTTAGCCCAGGCCCTAGGTCAGGGCGGGGCAGCAAACCAATCGTCAGTCAGAGGCCCAGGCCCCTTGGACAAGGAGGAGGAGAGACTGCCACCCAGCACGGGGTGGCAGGGGGGAACACAGGCCCACCCACTCCACTGTGTTCCAGCCCGGGGCCCTATCCGCAGCAGTCCGTCTGCCGCGCAGTCAGTGGGGATCCTGACCGCAACACACTGACATGGGTTCGGGGTCTGCTATCCCCGGGCCACTTCCCATCTCCTCCTCCATGGGTACCTGTTCCTCCTGAGTTCCGTCTGCTGGGTCGCAGATCATGGGCTGCTCCGGGCCCCGAGCAGCAGGTAGGTCTGTCACACCCTCTGGGCCCTTGGCGGGGGGAAGCTCAGACCGTTCCTCAGGATACCGGGCTCTCGGCAGGCTCAGGTCCGCGGGAGCTCGGGCACCAGCGTCTGTCCTCTCCCGCTGCGGGCCAGCTACTGAGCGCTGTGGCTTGGCCTTTATACTTCCTGTCCCGCCCCTTGACTTCCGGGGGGTGGGGACAGGCCGCGGTGGCCTTCACTTCCTGGGGTGCCTGGGAGCCAGGCCGCCCCGCTACATGCAGTATCTCAGCGTATTGGTCAAAGGTGTTAGGGAGGTGGTGACCTCAGAGAGAGATGCTGACATCAGTCAGGGGCGCAGGGCCAGGGAAACCTCAGAGACCCCTGTGGCTTTGCTTTAGCAAGTCTCCTTCTCGAGGTCTCTCTTTGAGGACTGAGAGAGTATTAGGGTTCACGTATGTGAGTGAGAGCAGGAGCCTCTTTCGAGTTTTCTCCTTCCCTTTTACTGATTTTACTAGAAAACAGACGTCCCTGTTTGGAAGGTAAGAGCCTCCAAGAGGTTTTTGAACCTGCTCAGTCTGATCCACCTGGTGCCCGTTGAATTCTAGGCATGGAAAACACTAGTTCAAGGTGACAGAATTTTGTAGTCCACACGGGATTTTGTCCCGTGGAATCACTGGGGACATTAGGGTTTGTCCTTTTCGTTTTACCTTTTCCACCATCCCTCCTTCCTTTCTCTTCATCTCTTACTTCTTTTGTCCTTTCTCCTGTTCCCCTCCCACCACCAGGAGTGGTGTGTGTGTGTGTGTGTGTGTGTGTGTGTGTGTGTGTGTGTTGCTGGGGATGATCTTCACCTCCTCTTGTGGGAAGTTCATCCAAAACTGTGGGGTTGAAATAGTGCTTGGACTCCACAGACACTAGATGCTGCCATCCTGTGGCTTAGCGTTAGTGTCTTGGATGACTTGGGCAAGATCTCAACCTCCCCGCAACCCACTTCACTGCTGCCAGAATCCCTCCTGCCCCCACTGCTAGACCCGCCTCCCAGCCCAACCTTGGTGGGGGTCTAGAAGAGGTTTCTGATGACTTAAGCTGTGGTTTGGAGGTGGAACAGCTGTCAAGGACACTGAGGGGGAGGTAGCAGGAGCTCACCCTAGAAGGAGGGGGATTGGCACTGGAGGTTACTAGAAAGGACAAGAAGACTCCATTCTGGGATTCAGGAGGTGAATTCATCCCTCAGTGTTTGGCAGGTGCTGAGTGGAAATACTGCTGGTTCCAGGTGCCCTTAATTCCCCCTGATTCCTCGGGGCGTTTGAGTCTGACAGGTTCTCATTCCCTTGCAGCAGGAGGGCGTCACGGCCAAAGTGAGGCACCAGCTCCGCATCATCCATCACTTGCGCCAGGTGCCTGAGACACTGCAGGGGTTGTGCCTCTGAGGCCTTCAGCAACTCCCGCTCTCTGTTGCAGGTACTGCTCTGGCTCACTGTAAATGGGGAGCTAGTGGAAGGGGAAATGGAGCCCCCTGGCACTCAGTGAAAGGGAAAGTGGTGGATTCTCCATCTCTTGAAGTCATTGAATGAAACTAGATGCCTTTCTGGAATGTTTGTGCCCAAAAAGTAACTATTGTCCTATACAGGAAGCCTATGATATGCAGGGGGTTAGATGAGATGCTCTAAAGGTCTCTTCTGGCCATAAAGTGTATTAATTTTGGAAACACTGAGTGTAGCATTGGGAGCAGCCTCTAATGTTTTACTGTCTAACCGGCTTGCTTCCTAGAATGAAGACGCATTGAGTGGGGTGATCCACAGAGAGTAGCTCAAACCTCCAAAGTGTCAGGCCAGCAGCAGGATATTAGCACTTCAGGGGATGGGTGGGTGTGGCAGTGACATCACAAAGGCCTTTTGCAGGAGCTCCTCCTATTGGTCAAAGTTGTTAGGGAGGTGGTGACCTCAGAGAGAGATGCTCACATCAGCCAGGCAAAACAGGGGCGCAGGGCCAGGGAAACCTCAGAGACCCCTGTGGCTTTGCTTCAGCAAGTCTCCTTCTCGAGCTCTCTTTGAGGACTGAGAGAGTATTAGGGTTCACATATGTGAGTGTGAGCAGGAGCCTCTTTCGAGTTTTCTCCTTTCCTTTTACCCATTTTACTAGAAAACAGAAGTCCCTGTTGAGAAAGTAAGTGCCTCGGAGAGGTTTGTAACCTGTTCAGTCTGATCCACCTGGTGCCATCTGAATTCTAGGCATGGAAAACACTAGTTTAAGGTGGCAGAATTTTATTCCCTCCCTGGGATTTTGTCCCGTAGAATCACTGGGGATATTAGGAAAACAACAAGGAGTCTGGTGGCACCTTAAAGACTAACAGATTTATTTGGGCATAAGCTTTCGTGAGTAAAAACCTCACTTCTTCGGATGCATAGAGTGAAAGTTACAGATGCAGGCATTATATACTGACACATGGAGAGCAGGGAGTTACTTCACAAGTGGAGAACCAGTGTTGACAGGGCCAATTCAAAAATCAGGGTGGATGTAGTCCACTCCAAATAATAGATGAGGAGGTGTCAATTCCAGGAGAGGAAAAGCTGCTTCTGTAGTGAGCCAGCCACTCCCAGTCCCTATTCAAGCCCAGATTAATGGTGTTGAATTTGCAAATGAATTTTAGTTCTGCTGTTTCTCTTTGAAGTCTGTTTCTGAAGTTTTTTTGTTCAATGATAGTGACTTTTAAATCTGTAATAGAATGACCAGGGAGATTGAAGTGTTCACATACTGGCTTATGTATGTTACCATTCCTGATGTCCGACATGGGGACATTAGGGTTTGTCCTTTTCCTTTTACCTTTTCCTCCATCCCTCCTTCCTTTCTCTTCATCTCTTACTTCTTTTGTCCTTTCTCTTGTTCCCCTCACACCACCAGGAGTGGTGTGTGTGTGTGCGTGTGTGTGTGTGGTGCTGATGGTTCTCTTCTCCTCCCCTTGTGGGGAGTTGATCCAAAACTGTGGGGTTGAAATAGTGCTTGGACCCCACTGACAGTAGATGCTGCCATTGTGTGACTTAGCATTAGTGTCTGGGATGACTTGGGTCAAGATCTCAACCTCCCTGCAACCCACTTCACTGCTGTCAGAATCCCTCCTGCACACCCTGTTAGAGCCGCCTCCCAGCCCAACCTGTGTCGGGGTGGAGAAGAGGGTTCGGATGACTTGAGCTGTGGTTTGGAGGTGGAATATCTGTGAAGGGCACTGAGCAGGAGGTAGCAGGAGCTCACCCTACAAGGAGGGGGGTTGGCTCTGGAGGTTTCTAGAAAGGACAAGAAGACTCCATTTTGGGGTTCAGGAGGTGAATTCATCTCTCATTGATGGGCAGGTGCTGGGTGGAAATACTGCTGGTTCCAGGTTCCCTTAATTCCCCCTGATTCCTCGGGGCGTTTGAGTCTCTGACAGGTTCTCGTTCCCTTGCAGCAGGAGGACGTCACGGCCAAAATGATGCACCAGCTCCGCATCATCCTGGACTTACGCCACGTACCTGAGACACTGCAGGGGCTGCGCCTCTGAGGCCTTCAGGAACTCCTGCTCCCTGCTGCAGGTACTGCTCTGGCTCACTGTAAATGGGGAGCTAGTGGAAGGGGAAATGGAGCCCCCTGGCACTCACTAAAAGGGAAAGTGATGGATTCTCCATCTCTTAATGTCATTTAATTTAGACTAGATACCTTTCTGGAATGTTTGTGCCCAAAAAGTAACTATTGTACTATACAGGAAGCCCATGATATGCAGGGGCTTAGATGAGATGCTCTAAAGGTCTCTTCTGCCCATAAAGTGTAGTAATTTTGGAAACAGTGAGTGTAGCATTGGGAGCAGCCTCTGATGTTTTATTGTCTAGCCGGCTTGCTTCCTAGAATGAAGACCCATTGAGTGGGGTGATGCACACAGAGTAGCTCAAACCTTCAAAGTGTCAGGCCAGCAGGAGGACATTAGCACTTCAGGGTTTGGTTGGGTGTGGCAGTGACACCACAAAGGCCATTTGCAGGACGTCAGCTTATTGGTCAAATGTGTTAGGGAGGTGGTGACCTCAGAGAGAGATGCTGACATCAGAGAGAGATGCTGACATGAGGGCCAGGGAAACCTCAGAGACCCCTTTGGCTTTGCTTCAGCAAGTCTCTTCCTTGAGGTCTCTCTTTGAGGAAAGTAAGTGCCTCGGAGAGGTTTGTATCCTGTTCAGTCTGATCCACCTGGTGCCAGCTGAATTCTAAGCATGGAAAACACTAGTTCAACGTGGCAGAATTTTATTCCCTCCCTGTGATTTTGTCCCGTAGAATCAATGGGGACATTAGTGTTTGTCCTTTTCATTTTACCTTTTCCTCCCTCCCTCCTTCCTTTCTCTTCATCTCTTACTTCTTTTGTCCTTTCTCCTGTTCCCCTCCCACCACCGGGAGTGGTGTGTGTGTGTGTGTGTGTTTGTGTGTTGCTGGGGGTGCTCTTCACCTCCCTTTGTGGGGAGTTCATCCAAACCTGTGTGGTTGAAATAGTGCTTGGACTCCACTGACACTAGATGCTGCCATCGTGTGGATTAGCATTGGTGTCTGGGATGACTTGGGGCAAGATCTCAACCTCCCCGGAACCCACTTCACTGCTGGCAGAATCCCTCCTGCCACCCCTGCTAGAGCCGCCTCCCTGGCCAACCTGGGTGGGGGTGGAGAAGAGGGTTCTGATAACTTGAGCTGTGGTTTGGTGGTGGAACATCTGTCAAGGGCACTGAGAGGGAGGTAGCAGCAGCTCACCCTTCAAGGAGGGGATTTGGCACTGGAGGTTACTAGAAAGGACAAGAAGATTACATTCTGGGGTTCAGGAGGTGAATTCATCCCTCAGCGGTGGGCAGGTGCTGAGTGGAAATACTGCTGGTTCCCGGTGCCCTTAATTCCCCCTGATTCCTCGGGGCGTTTGAGTCTCTGACAGGTTCTCGTTCCCTTGCAGCAGGAGGACGTCACGGCCAAAGTGATGCACCCGCATCATCCGCCACTTGCGCCAGGTGCCTGAGACACTGCATGGGTTGTTCCTCTGAGTCTTTCAGCAACTCCCGCTCCCTGCTGCAGGTACTGCTCTGTCTCACTGTAAATGGGGAACTAGTGGAAGGGGAAATGGAGCCCCCTGGCACTCACTAAAAGGGAAAGTGGTGGATTCTCCATCTCTTGATGTCATTGAATGAAGACTAGATGCCTTTCTGGAATGTGTGTGCCCAAAAAGTAACTATTGTACTATACAGGTGGCCTATGATATGCAGGGGCTTAGATGAGATGATCTAAAGGTCTCTTGTGGCCATAAAGTCTACAAATTTTGGAAACACTGAGTGTAGTATTGGGAGCAGCCTGTGATGTTTTACTGTCTAGCCGGCTTGCTTCCTAGAATGAAGACGCATTGAGTGGGGTGATCCACAGAGAGTACCTGTGTCAAGGCTGTATCCCCACTTTGAAGTTTAGGGTACAAATGTAGGGGCCTGCATGAAAACTTCTAAGCTTAACCACCATCCCAAGGCTAATTTCCTCCCCTGGGTAGCCTTGAGAAACCTTTCACCAATTCCCTGGTGAATACACATCCAACCCCCTTGGATCTTAAAACAAGGAGAAATTAACCATCCCCCCTCCTTCCTCCCACCAACTCCTGGTGAATCAAGATCCAAACTCCTTGGATCTTAAAACAAGGAGAAATCAATCAGGTTCTTATAAATAAGGCTTTTAATTAAAGAAAAAGGTAAAAATCATCTCTGTAAAATCAGTATGGAAATTAACCTTACAGGGTAATCAAACTTAAAGAGCTCAGAGGACTCCCCTCTAGTCTTAGGTTCAAAGTACAGCAAACAAAGATAAACACTCTAGTAAAAGGTACATTTACAAGTTGAGAAAACAAAGGAAAACTAACACGCCTTGTTTGAAATAGGAGAGACTTGTTTAGAAAGATGTGGAGAACCTGGATTGATGTCTGGTCCCTCTCAGTCCCGAGGGCGAACACCCACACAAACAAAGAACACAAACAAAAGCCTTCCCCTCCCCAAGATTTGAAAGTATCTTGTCCCCTTATTGGTCCTTTAGGTCAGATGCCAGCCAGGTTACCTGAGCTTCTTAACCCTTTAGAGGGAAAAGGATTTTGGAGTCTCTGGCCAGGAGGGATTTTATAGTACTGTACACAGGACAGCTGTTACCCTTCCCTTTATAGTTATGACAACCTCAAACCTTCAAAGTGTCAGGCCAGCAGCAGGACATTAGCACTTGAGGGTTTGGTTGGGTGTGGCAGTGACATCACAAAGGCCTTTTGCAGGATGTCAGCTTATTGGTCAAATGTGTTAGGGAGGTGGTGACCTCCGAGAGAGATGCTGACATCAGCCTGGCAGGACAGGAGCACAGGGTCAGGGAAACCTCAGAGACCCCTGTGGCTTTGCTTCAGCAAGTCTCCTTCTCGAGGTCTCTCTTTGAGGACTGAGAGAGTATTAGGGTTCACGTACGTGAGTGCGTGCAGGAGCCACTTTCGAGTTTTCTCCTTTCCTTTTACTGATTTTACTAGAAAACAGACGTCCCTGTTTAGAAGGTAAGAGCCTCCAAGAGGTTTTGGCAGCTGCTCAGTCTGATCCATCTGGTGCCAGCTGAATTCTAGGCATGGAAAACAGTAGTTTAAGATGGCAGAATTTTATTCCATCCCTTGGATTTTGTGCCGTAGAATCACTGGGGACATTAGGGTTTGTCCTTTTTGTTTTACCTTTTCCTCCATCCCTCCTTCCTTTCTCTTCATCTCTTACTTCTTTTGTCCTTTCTCCTGTTCCTCGAAAACTGTGGGGTTGAAATAGTGTTTGGACTCCACTAACACTAGATGCTGCCATCCTGTGGCTTAGCATTAGTGTCTGGGATGACTTGGGTCAAGATCTCAACTTCCCCGCAACCCACTTCACTGCTGCCAGAATCCCTCCTGCCCCCCCTGCTAGAGCCGCCTCCCTGGCCAACCTGGGTGGGGGTGGAGAACAGTGTTTTTTTCATACATTCATAGATTATCGGACTGGAAGGGACCTCGAGAGGTCATCGAGTCCAGTCCCCTGCCCGCGTGGCAGGACCAAATACCATCTAGACCATCCCTGATAGACATTTATCTAACCTACTCTTAAATATCTCAAGAGATGGAGATTCCACAACCTCCCTCGGCAATTTATTCCAGTGTTTAACCACCCTGACAGTTAGGAACTTTTTCCTAATGTCCAACCTAGACCTCCCTTGCTGCACTTTAAACCCATTGCTTCTGGTTCTATCCTTAGAGGCTAAGGTGAACAAGTTTTCTCCCTCCTCCTTATGACACCCTTTTAAATACCTGAAAACTGCTATCATGTCTCCTCTCAGTCTTCTCTTTTCCAAACTAAACAAAGCCAATTCTTTCAGCCTTCCTTCATAGGTCATGTTCTCAAGACCTTTAATCATTCTTGTTGCTCTTCTCTGGACCCTTTCCAATTTCTCCACATCTTTTTTAAAATGCGGTGCCCAGAACTGGACACAATACTCCAGCTGAGGCCTAACCAGAGCAGAGTAGAGCGGAAGAATGACTTCTCGTGTCTTGCTCACAACACACCTGTTAATACATCCCAGAATCAGGTTTGCTTTTTTTGCAACAGCATCACACTGTTGACTCATATTTAGCTTGTGGTCCACTATAACCCCGAGATCCCTTTCTGCCGTACTCCTTCCTAGACAGTCTCTTCCCATTCTGTATGTGTGAAACTGATTGTTCCTTCCTAAGTGGAGCACTTTGCATTTGTCTTTGTTAAACTTCATCCTGTTTAACTCAGACCATTTCTCCAATTTGTCCAGATCATTTTGAATTATGACCCTGTCCTCCAAAGCAGTTGCAATCCCTCCCAGTTTGGTATCATCCGCAAACTTCATAAGCGTACTTTCTATGCCAATATCTAAGTCGTTGATGAAGATATTGAACAGCGCCGGTCCCAAAACAGACCCCTGCGATACCCCACTCATTATGCCTTTCCAGCAGGATTGGGAACTATTAATAACAACTCTCTGAGTATGGTTATCCAGCCAGTTATGCACCCACCTTATAGTAGCCCCATCTAAATTGTATTTGCCTAGTTTATCAATAAGAATATCATGCGAGACCGTATCAAATGCCTTACTAAAGTCTAGGTATACCACATCCACAGCCTCACCCTTATCCACAAGGCTCGTTATCCTATCAAAGAAAGCTATCAGATTGGTTTGACATGATTTGTTCTTCACAAATCCATGCTGGCTGTTCCCTATCACCTTACCACCTTCCAAGTGTTTGCAGATGATTTCCTTAATTACTTGCTCCATTATCTTCCCTGGCACAGAAGTTAAACTCACTGGGGTCTGTAGTTTCCTGGGTTGTTTTTATTTCCCTTTTTATAGATGGGCACTATATTTGCCCTTTTCCAGTCTTCTGGAATCTCTCCCGTCTCCCATGATTTTCCAAAGATAATAGCTAGAGGCTCAGATACCTCCTCTATTAGCTCCTTGAGTATTCTAGGATGCATTTCATCAGGCCCGGGTGACTTGCAGGCATCTAACTTTTCTAAGTGATTTTTAACTTGTTCTTTTTTTATTTTATCTGCTAAACCTACCCCCTTCCCATTAGCATTCACTATGTTAGGCATTCCTTCAGACTTCTCGGTGAAGACCGAAACAAAGAAGTCATTAAGCATCTCCGCCATTTCCAAGTTTCCTGTTACTGTTTCTCCCTCTTCACTAAGCAGTGGGCCTACCCTGTCTTTGGTCTTCCTCTTGCTTCTAATGTATTGATAAAAAGTCTTCTTGTTTCCCTTTATTCCCGTAGCTAGTTTGAGCTCATTTTGTGCCTTTGCCTTTCTAATCTTGCCCCTGCATTCCTGTGTTGTTTGCCTATATTCATCCTTTGTAATCTGTCCCAGTTTCCATTTTTGATATGACTCCTTTTTATTTTTTAGATCATGCAAGATCTCATGGTTAAGCCAAGGTGGTCTTTTGCCACATTTTCTATCTTTCCGAACCAGCGGAATAGCTTGCTTTTGGGCCCTTAATATAGTGTCCCTTTGAAAAACTGCCAACTCTCCTCAGTTGTTTTTCCCCTCAGTCTTGATTCCCATGGGACCTTACCTATCAGCTCTCTGAGCTTACCAAAATCTGCCTTCCTGAAATCCATTGTCTCTATTTTGCTGTTCTCCCTTCTACCCTTCCTTAGAATTGCAAACTCTATGATTTCATGATCACTTTCACCCAGGCTGCCTTCTACTTTCAAATTCTCAACGAGTTCCTGCCTATTTGTTAAAATCAAGTCTAGAACAGCTTCCCCCCTAGTAGCTTTTTCAACCTTCTGAAATAAAAAGTTGTCTTCAATGCAGTCCAGGAATTTGTTGGATAGTCTGTGCCCCGCTGTGTTATTTTCCCAACATATAGCCGGATAGTTGAAGTCCCCCATCACCACCAAATCTTGGGCTTTGGATGATTTTGTTAGTTGCTTAAAAAAAGCCTCATCCACCGCTTCCACCTGGTTAGGTGGCCTGTAGTAGACTCCTAGCATGACATCTCCCTTGTTTTTTACCCCTTTTAGCCTAACCCAGAGACTCTCAACACTTCCGTCTCCTATGTCCATCTCTACCTCAGTCCAAGTGTGTACATTTTTATATACAAGGCAACACCTCCTCCCTTTTTCCCCTGTCTATCCTTCCTGAGCAAGCTGTACCCATCCACACCAACATTCCAATCACGTGTATTATCCCACCAAGTTTCAGTGATGCCAACAATGTCATAGTTGTATTTATTTATTAGCACTTCCAGTTCTTCCTGCTTATTGCCCATACTTCTCGCATTTGTATATAGGCATCTAAGATACTGGTTTGATCTTTCCTCCCAGTTTTGTCCTGACCCTCCTTTCCCTCTGACAATATAGCCCACACTCCCTCTCGTTTTTGACCCATCTCCCCGGTCTCCATGTTCCCCACTTACCTGTGGGCTTTGCTCACCTGTCCCCGTCGAACCTAGTTTAAAGTCCTCCTCACTAGGTTAGTCCAAAGGTACTAATAACTTGAGCTGTGGTTTGGAGGTGGAACAGCTGTCAAGGGCACTGAGGGGGAGATAGCAGGAGCTCATCCTTCAAGGAGGGGGGTTGGCACTGGAGGTTACTAGAAAGGACAAGAAGACTCCATTCTGGGGTTCAGGAGGTGAATTTATCCCTCAGTGGTGGGCAGGTGATGGGTGGAAGTAGTGCTGGTTCCAGGTGCCCTTAATTCCCGCTGATTCCTCGGGGCGTTTGAGTCTCTGACAGGTTCTCGTTCCCTTGCAGCAGGAGGACGTCACGGCCAAAGTGATGCACCAGCTCCGCATCATCCGGCACTTGCGCCAGATTCCTGAGACACTGCAGGGGCTGTGCCTCTGAGGCCATCAGCAACTCCCGCTCCCTGCTGCAGGTACTGCTCTGGCTCACTGTAAATGGGGAGCTAGTGGAAGGGGAAATGGAGCCCCCTGGCACTCACTAAAAGGGAAAGTGGTGGATTCTCCATCTCTTGATGTCATTGAAGGAAGACTAGATGCCTTTCTGCAATGTGTGTGCCCAAAAAGTAACTATTGTACTATACAGCAAGCCTATGGTATGCAGGGGGTTACATGAGATGCTCTAAAGGTCTCTTGTGGCCATAAAGTCCCCTAAGTTTGGAAACACTGAGTGTAGCATTGGGAGCAGCCTCTGATGTTTTACCGTCTAGCCGGCTTGCTTCCTAGAATGAACAGGCATTGAGTGGGGTGATCCACAGAGAGTAGCTGAAACCTTCAAAGTGTCAGGCCAGCAGCAGGACATTAGCACTTCCGGGGAAGGGTGGGTGTGGCAGTGATATCCCAAAGGCCTTTTGCAGGACGTCAGCCTATTGGTCAAAGGTGTTAGGGAGGTGGTGACCTCCGAGAGAGATGCTGACATCAGCCTGGCAGGACAGGAGCACAGGGCCAGGGAAACCTCAGAGACCCCTGTGGCTTTGCTTCAGCAAGTCTCCTTCTCGAGGTCTCTCTTTGAGGACTGAGAGAGTGTTAGGGTTGACGTATGTGAGTGTGAGCAGGAGCCTCTTTCGAGTTTTCTCCTTTCCTTTGACGGATTTTACTAGAAAACAGACATCCCTATTTAGAAGGTAAGAGCCTCCAAGAGGTTTTGGAACCTGCTCAGTCTGATCCATCTGGTGCCAGCTGAATTCTAGGCATGGAAAACAGTAGTTTAAGATGGCAGAATTTTATTCCCTCCCTGGGATTTTGTCCCGTAGAATCACTGGGGACATTAGGGTTTGTCGTTTTCGTTTTACCTTTTCCTCCATCCCTCCTTCCTTTCTCTTCATCTCTTACTTCTTTTGTCCTTTCTCCTGTTCCCCTTTCACCACCAGGAGTGGTGTGTGTGTGTGTGTGTTGCTGGGGGTGCTCTTCACCTCCCCTTGTGGGGAGTTCATCCAAAACTGTATGGTTGAAATAGTGCTTGGACTCCACTGACACTAGATGCTGCCATCCTGTGGCTTAGCATTAGTGTCTGGGATGACTTGGGGCAAGATCTCAACCTCCCCTCAACCCACTTCACTTCTGGCAGAATCCCTCCTGCCCCCCCGCTAGAGCCGCCTCGATGCCCAACCTGGGTGGGGGTGGAGAAGAGGGTTCTGATAACTTGAGGTTTGGTTTGGAGGTGGAACAGCTGTGAAGAACACTGAGGGGGAGGTAGCAGGAGCTAATCCTACAAGGAGGGGGGTTGGCACTGGAGGATACTAGAAAGGACAAGAAGACTCCATTCTGGGGTTCAGGAGGTGAATTCATCCCTCAGCGGTGGGCAGGTGGTGGGTGGAAATACTGCTGGTTCCAGGTGCCCTTAATTCCCCCTGATTCCTCGGGACCTTTGAGTCTCTGACAGGTTCTCGTTCCCTTGCAGCAGGAGGACGTCACGGCCAAAGTGATGCACCAGCTCCGCATCATCCGGCACTTGCGCCAGATGCCTGAGACACTGCAGGGGCTGTTCCTCTGAGGCCTTCAGCAACTCCCGCTCCCTGCTGCAGGTACTGCTCTGGCTCACTGTAAATGGGGAGCTAGTGGAAGGGGAAATGGAGCCCCCTGGCCCTCACTAAAAGGGAAAGTGGTGGATTCTCCATCTCTTGATGTCATTGAATGAAGACTAGATGCCTTTCTGGAATGTGTGTGCCCAAAGAGTAACTATTGTACTATACAGGAAGCCTATGATGTGCAGGGGCTTAGATTAGATGCTCTAAAGGTCTCTTGTGGCCATAAAGTCTACTAATTTTGGAAACACTGAGTGTAGCATTGGGAGCAGCCTCTGATGTTTTACTGTCTAGCCCACTTGCTTCCTAGAATGAAGACGCATTGAGTGGGGTGATCCACAGAGAGTAGCTCAAACCTTCATAGTGTCAGGCCAGCAGCAGGACATTAGCACTTAAGGGTTTGATTGGTGGCAGTGATATCACAAAGGTCTTTTGCAGGACCTCAGCATATTGGTCAAAGGTGTTAGGGAGGTGGTAACCTCAGAGAGAGATGCTGCCATCAGCGAGGCAGGACAGGGGCGCATGGCCAGGGAAACCTCAGAGACCCCTGTGGCTTTGCTTCAGCAAGTCTCCTTCTCGAGGTTTCTCTTGAGGACTGAGAGAGTATTAGGATTCACGTATTTGAGTGAGAGCAGGAGCCTCTTTGGAGTTGTCTCCTTTCCTTTTACTGATTTTACTAGAAAACAGACATCCCTGTTTAGAAAGTAAGAGCGTCCAAGAGGTTTTGGAACCTGCTCAGTCTGATCCATCTGGTGCCAGCTGAATTCTAGGCAGGCATGGAAAACACTAGTTCAAGGTGGCAGAATTTTAATCCCTCCCTGTAATTTTGTCTGGTAGAATCACTGGGGACATTAGGGTTTGTCCTTTTCGTTTTACCTTTTCCTCCATCCCTCCTTCCTTTCTCTTTATCTCTTACTTCTTTTGTCCTTTCTCTTGTTCCCCTCCCACCACCAGGAGTGGTATATATATGTGTGTGTGTGTGTGTGTGTGTGTGTGTGTGTGTGTGTGTTGCTGGGGGTGCTCTTCACCTCCCCTTGTTGGGAGTTGATCCAAAACTGTATGGTTGAAATAGTGCTTGGACTCCACTGACACTAGATGCTGCCATCGTGTGGTTTAGCATTAGTGTCTGGGATGACTTGGGGCAAGATCTCAACCTCCCCGCAACCCACTTCACTGCTGCCAGAATCCCACCTGCCCCCCCTGCTAGAGCCGCCTCCCTGCCCAACCTGGGTGGGGGTGGAGAAGAGGGTTCTGATAACTTGAGCTGTGGTTTGGAGGTGGAACAGCTGTCAAGGGCACTGAGGGGGAGGTAGCAGGAGCTCACCCTACAAGGACGGGGGTTGGCACTGGAGATTACTAGAAAGGAGAAGACGACTCCATTCTGTGGTTCAGGAGGTGAATTCATCCCTCAGTGGTGGGCAGGTGCTGGGTGTAAATACTGCTTGTTCCAGGTGTCCTTAATTGCCCCTGATTGCTCGGGGCATTTGAGTCTCTGACAGGTTCTCGTTCCCTTGCAGGAGGAGGACGTCACGGCCAAAGGGATGCACCAGCTCCGCATCATCCGGCACTTACGCCATGTGCCTGAGACACTGCAGGGGCTGTTCCTCTGAGGCCTTAGCAACTCCCTCTCCCGGCTGCAGGTACTGCTCTGTCTCACTGTAAATGGGGAGCTAGTGGAAGGGGAAATGGAGCCCCCTGGCACTCACTAAAAGGGAAAGTGGTGGATTCTCCATCTCTTGATGTCATTGATTGAAGACTAGATGCCTTTCTGGAATGTGTGTGCCCAAAAAGTAACTATTGTACTATACTGGAAGCCTATGATATGGAGGGGGTTAGATGAGATGCTGTAAAGGTCTCTTCTGGCCAGAAAGTCTCCTACTTTTGGAAACACTGAGTGTAGTATTGGGAGCAGCCTCTGATGTTTTACTGTCTAGCTAGCTTGCTTCCTAGAATGAAGACGAATTTTGTGGTGTGATCCACACAGAGTAGCTCAAACCTTCAAAGTGTCAGGCCAGCAGCAGGACATTAGCACTTCCGGGGATGGGTGGGTGTGGCAGTGACATCACAAAGGCCTTTTCAGGACCTCAGCCTATTGGTCAAAGGTGTTAGGGAGGTGGTAACCTCAGAGAGAGATGCTGACATCAGCCAGGCAGGACAGGGGCTTAGGGCCAGGGAAACCTCAGAGACCCCTGTGACTTTCATAGAATCATAGAATCATAGAATATCAGGGTTGGAAGGGACCTCAAGAGGTCATCTACTCCAACCCCGTCCTCAAAGCAGGACCAATTCCCAACTAAATCATCCCAGCCAGGGCTTTGTCAAGCCGGGCCTTAAAAACCTCCAAGGAAGGAGACTCCACCACCTCCCTAGTTAACGCATTCCAGTGCTTCACCACCCTCCTAGTGAAATAGTGTTTCCTAATATCCAACCTGGACCTCCCCCACTGCAACTTGAGACCATTGCTCCTTGTTCTGTCATCTGCCACCACTGAGAACAACCGAGCTCCATCCTCTTTGGAACCCCCCTTCACGTAGTTGAAGGCTGCTATCAAATCCCCCCTCATTCTTCTCTTCTGGAGACTAAACAATCCCAGTTCCCTCAGCCTCTCCTCATAAGTCATGTGCTCCAGACCCCTAATCATTTTTGTTGCTCTCCACTGGACTCTTTCCAATTTTTCCACATCCTTCTTGTAGTGTGGGGCCTGTCGGAGAAAAACAGAGTTCTCACTATTTGTTTAGGTACAGCAAGTCAGATGCTTTATTAACTCTCACAATTGCCCAGAGGGAGAGAGCTAAGCAGGTCTCTCCCAGGTAACTAATTACAGCAAGCATTTATACCTTTCATTACAGAAATAACGAGGGACAGCTGCGTTTTGTTTATACATAGGCCATCTTGATATCTCATTTCTTCACTTGTTTTGACTCTTGCCAACATACAATATTTTCTATACCTTATCTACACAAGGTCTTCTACACCTTATCTATACCAGGTCATAATGACTTCTTACACAGTTCTTTCTCACCCGCCTCGCACATTCCTCGCTTCTACAAATCTCGCGTTATTAGGGTTACAGTTAGCCTAACTCTTGCTAACGAACTGTCATGCATTGCATCCCCTTCCTGTGAGCTCTTTCTCTGCTTCCACAGGCCCAAAACTGGACACAGTATTCCAGATGAGGCCTCACCAATGTCGAATAAAGGGGAACGATCACGTTCCTCGATCTGCTGGCAATGCCCCTACTTATACAGCCCAAAATGCCGTTAGCCTTCTTGGCAACAAGAGCACACTGTTGACTCATATCCAGCTTCTCGTCCACTGTGACCCCTAGGTCCTTTTCTGCAGAACTGCTACCTAGCCATTCGGTCCCTAGTCTGTAGCAGTGCATGGGATTCTTCCGTCCTAAGTGCAGGACTCTGCACTTGTCCTTGTTGAACTTCATCAGGTTTTTTTTGGCCCAATCCTCTAATTTGTCTAGGTCCCTCTGTATCCGATCCCTACCCTCTAGCGTATCTACCACGCCTCCTAGTTTAGTGTCATCTGCAAACTTGCTGAGAGTGCAGTCCACACCATCCTCCAGATCATTAATAAAGATATTAAACAAAACCGGCCCCAGGACCGACCCTTGGGGCACTACTCCGCTTGAAACCGGCTGCCAACTAGACATGGAGCCATTGATCACTACCCGTTGAGCCCGACGATCCAGCCAGCTTTCTATCCACCTTACAGTCCATTCATCCATCCCATACTTCTTTAACTTGGTGGCAAGAATACTGTGGGAGAGCGTATCAAAAGCTTTGCTAAAGTCAAGGAATAACACATCCACTGCTTTCCCCTCATCCACAGAGCCAGTTATCTCATCATAGAAGGCAATTAGGTTAGTCAGGCACGACTTCCCCTTGGTGAATCCATGCTGACTGTTCCTGATCACTTTCCTCTCCTCTAAGTGTTTCATAATTGATTCCTTGAGGACCTGCTCCATGATTTTTCCAGGGACTGAGGTGAGGCTGACTGGCCTGTAGTTCCCCGGATCCTCCTCCTTCCCTTTTTTAAAGATGGGCACGACATTAGCCTTTTTCCAGTCATCCGGGACCTCCCTCGATCGCCATGAGTTTTCAAAAATAATGGCTAATGGCTGTGCAATCTCATCCGCCAAGTCCTTTAGCACCTTCGGATGCAGCGCATCCAGCCCCATGGAGTTGTGCACGTCCAGTTTTTCTAAATAGTCCCGAACCACTTCTTTCTCCACAGAGGGCTGGTCACCTTCTCCCCATATTGTGCTGCCCAGTGCAGCAGTCTGGGAGCTGACCTTGTTCGTGAAGACAGAGGCAAAAAAAGCATTGAGTACATTAGCTTTTTCCACATCCTCAGTCACTAGGTTGCCTCCCTCATTCAGTAAGGGGCCCACACTTTCCTTGACTTTCTTCTTGTTGCTAACATACCTGAAGAAACCCTTCTTGTTACTCTTAACATCTCTTGCTAGCTGCAACTCCAAGTGTGATTTGGCCTTCCTGATTTCACTCCTGCATGCCTGAGCAATATTTTTATACTCCTCCCTGGTCATTTGTCCAATCTTCCACTTCTTGTAAGCTTCTTTTTTGCGTTTAAGATCAGCAAGGATTTCACTGTTTAGCCAAGCTGGTCGCCTGCCATATTTACTATTCTTTCTACACATCGGGATGGTTTGTTCCTGCAACCGCAATAAGGATTCTTTAAAATACAGCCAGCTCTCCTGGACCCCTTTGCCCTTCATGTTATTCTCCCAGGGGATCCTGCCCATCTGTTCCCTGAGGGAGTCAAAGTCTGCTTTTCTGAAGTCCAGGGTCCGTATTCTGCTGCTCTCCTTTCTTCCTTGTGTCAGGATCCTGAACTCGACCATCTCATGGTCACTGCCTCCCAGGTTCCCATCCACTTTTGCTTCCCCTACTAATTCTTCCCTGTTTGTGAGCAGCAGGTCGAGAAAAGCTCTGCCCCTAGTTGGTTCCTCCAGCACTTGCACCAGGAAATTGTGCCCTACACTTTCCAAAAACTTCCTGGATTGTCTGTGCACCGCTGTATTGCTCTCCTAGCAGATATCAGGGTGATTAAAGTCTCCCATGAGAACCAGGGCCTGCGATCTAGCAACTTCTGCTAGTTGCCAGAAGAAAGCCTCGTCCACCTCATCCCCCTGGTCTGGTGGTCTATACCAGACTCCAACCGTGACATCCCCCTTGTTGCTCACACTTCTCAACTTTATCCAGAGACTCTCAGGTTTTTCTACAGTTTCATACCGGACCTCTGAGCACTCATACTCCTCTCTTACATACAATGCAACTCCCCCACCTTTTCTGCCCTGCCTGTCCTTCCTGAACAGTTTATATCCATCCATGACAGTACTCCAGTCATGTGAGTTATCCCACCAAGTGTCTGTTATTGCTTCAGCAAGTCTCCTTCTTGAGGTCTCTCTTTGAGGACTGAGAGAGTATTAGTGTTCACATGTGTGAGTGCGAGCAGGAGCCTCTTTGGAGTTTTCTCCTTTCCTTTGACGGATTTTACTAGAAAACAGACGTCCCTATTTAGAAGGTAAGAGCCTCCAAGAGGTTTTGGAACCTGCTCAGTCTGATCCATCTGGTGCCAGCTGAATTCTAGGCATGGAAAACACTAGGTTAAGGTGGCAGAATTTTATTCCCTCTGTGGGATTTTGTCCCGTAGAATCACAGGGGACATTAGTGTTTGTCATTTTCGTTTTACCTTTTCCTCCATCCCTCCTTCCTTTCTCTTCATCTCTTACTTCTTTTGTCCTTTCTCCTGTTCACCTGCCACCACCGGTAGTGGGGTGTGTGTGTGTGTGTGTGTGTGTGTGTGTGTTGCTGGGGGTGCTCTTCACCTCCCCTTGTGGGAAGTTGATCCAAAACTGTGAGGTTGAAATAGTGCTTGAACTCCAATGACACAACTACCTTTTGCAGTGTAGTAGTTCCGGGGTGGGGCTCGTCCCTTCCTGGGGTACCTGGGAGCCAGGCCGCCCCGCTACAAAGCGAATAACGGTTAGGGCCCAGACCTTTGGGTAGGGACTGAGCACACAATTAGCAGTTCGGCGCTCAGGCCTTTGTGCAGGGACTGAGCACACAATCAACAGTTCAGAGCTCAGGCCCTTATGCAGGGACTGAGCACACAATCAACAGCTCCGGCCCTGGGTCAGGGCGGGGAACAAACCAGTAGTCAGTCAGAGGCCCAGGCCCCTTGGACAAGGAGGAGGAGAGACTGCCACCCAGCACGGGGTGGCAGGGGGGAACACAGGCCCACCCACTCCACTGTGTTCCAGCCCGGGGCCCTATCCCTCAGCGGTGGGCAGGTGGTGGGTGGAAATACTGCTGGTTCCAGGTGCCCTTAATTCCACCTGATTCCTCGGGACCTTTGAGTCTCTGACAGGTTCTCGTTCCCTTGCAGCAGGAGGACGTCACGGCCAAAGTGATGCACCAGCTCCGCATCATCCGGCACTTGCGTCAGGTGCCTGAGACACTGCAGGGGCTGTGCCTCTGAGGCCTTCAGCAACTCCCGCTCCCTGCTGCAGGTACTGCTCTGGCTCACTGTAAATGGCGAGCTAGTGGAAGGGGAAATGGAGCCCCCTGGCACTCAGTAAAAGGGAAAGTGGTGGATTCTCCATCTCTTGATGTCATTGAATGAAGACTAGATGCCTTTCTGGAATGTGTGTGCCCAAAAAGTACCTATTGTACTATACAGGAAGCCTATGATATGCAGGGGGTTAGATGAGATGTTCTAAAGGTCTCTTCTGGCCATAAAGTGTAGTAATTTTGGAAACACTGAGTGTAGCATTGGGAGCAGCCTCTGATGTTTTACTGTCTAGCCCGCTTGCTTCCTAGAATGAAGACGCATCGAGTGGGGTGATCCACAGAGAGTAGCTGAAACCTTCAAAGTGTCAGGCCAGTAGCAGGATATTAGCACTTTAGGGTTTGGTTGGGTGTGGCAGTGATATCACAAAGGCTTTTTCAAGGACCTCAGCGTACTGGTCAAAGGTGTTAGGGAGGTGGTGACCTCAGAGAGAGATGCTGTCTTCAGCCAGGGAGGACAGGGGCTTACGACCAGGGAAATCTCAGAGACCCCTGTGGCTTTGCTTCAGCAAGTCTCCTTCTCGAGGTTTCTTTTTGAGGACTGAGAGAGTGTTAGGGTTGACGTATGTGAGTGCGAGCAGGAGCCTCTTTCGAGTTTTCTCCTTTCCTTTTACTGATTTTACTTGAAAATTAGAAGGTAAGAGCCTCCAAGAGGTTTTGGAACCTGCTCAGTCTGATCCATCTGGTGCCAGCTGAATTCTCGGCATGGAAAACAGTAGTTTAAGGTGGCAGAATTTTCTTCCCTCCCTGGAATTTTGTCCCGTGGAATCACTGGGGACACTAGGGTTTGTCCTTTTCGTTTTACCTTTTCCTCCATCCCTCCTTCCTTTCTCTTCATCTCTTACTTCTTTTGTCCTTTCTCTTGTTCCCCTCCCACCTCCAGGAGTGGTGTGTGTGTTGCTGGGGGTGCTCTTCACCTCCCCTTGTGGGAAGTTGATCCAAAACTGTCGGGTTCAAATAGTGCTTGGACTCCACTGACACTGGATGCTGCCATCCTGTGGCTTAGCATTAGTGTCTGGGATGATTGGGGCAAGATCTCAACCTCCCCGCAACCCACTTCACTGCTGGCAGAATCCCTCCTGCCCCCCCGCTAGAGCCGCCTCCCTGCCCAACCTGGGTTGGGGTGGAGAAGAGGGTTCTGATAACTTGAGCTGTGGTTTAGAGGTGGAACAGCTTTCAAGGGCACTGAGGGGGAAGTAGCAGGATCTCATCCTTCAAGGAGGGGGGTTGGCACTGGAGGTTACTAGAAAGGACAAGAAGACTCCATTCTGGGGTTCAGGAGGTGAATTCATCCCTCAGTGGTGGGGAGGTGCTGGGTGGAAATACTGCTGGTTCCAGATGCCCTTAATTCCCCCTGATTCCTCGGGGCGTTTGAGTCTTTGACAGGTTCTCGTTCCCTTGCAGGAGGAGGACGTCACGGCCAAAGTGATGCACCCGCATCATCCGCCACTTGCGCCAGGTGCCTGAGACACTGCAGGGGCTGCGCCTCTGAGGCCTTCAGCAACTCCCGCTCCCTGCTGCAGGTACTGCTCTGTCTCCCTGTAAATGGGGAGCTAGTGGAAGGGGAAATGGAGCCCCCTGGCACTCACTAAAAGGGAAAGTGGTGGATTCTCCATCTCTTGATGTCATTGAAGGAAGACTAGATGCCTTTCTGCAATGTGTGTGCCCAAAAAGTAACTATTGTACTATACAGCAAGCCTATGGTATGCAAGGGGTTAGATGAGATGCTCTAAAGGTCTCTTCTGGCCATAAAGTCCCCTAATTTTGGAAACACTGAGTGTAGCATTGGGAGCAGCCTCTGATGTTTTACCGTCTAGCCGGCTTGCTTCCTAGAATGAACAGGCATTGAGTGGGGTGATCCACACAGAGTAGCTCAAACCTTCAAAGTGTCAGGCCAGCAGCAGGACATTAGCACTTCCGGGGATGGGTGGGTGTGGCAGTGACATCACAAAGGCCTTTTCAGGACCTCAGCCTATTGGTCAAAGGTGTTAGGGAGGTGGTAACCTCAGAGAGAGATGCTGACATCAGCCAGGCAGGACAGGGGCTTAGGGCCAGGGAAACCTCAGAGACCCCTGTGACTTTCATAGAATCATAGAATATCAGGGTTGGAAGGGACCTCAAGAGGTCATCTACTCCAACCCCGTCCTCAAAGCAGGACCAATTCCCAACTAAATCATCCCAGCCAGGGCTTTGTCAAGCCGGGCCTTAAAAACCTCCAAGGAAGGAGACTCCACCACCTGCCTAGTTAACGCATTCCAGTGCTTCACCACCCTCCTAGTGAAATAGTGTTTCCTAATATCCAACCTGGACCTCCCCCACTGCAACTTGAGACCATTGCTCCTTGTTCTGTCATCTGCCACCACTGAGAACAACCGAGCTCCATCCTCTTTGGAACCCCCCTTCACGTAGTTGAAGGCTGCTATCAAATCCCCCCTCATTCTTCTCTTCTGGAGACTAAACAATCCCAGTTCCCTCAGCCTCTCCTCATAAGTCATGTGCTCCAGACCCCTAATCATTTTTGTTGCTCTCCACTGGACTCTTTCCAATTTTTCCACATCCTTCTTGTAGTGTGGGGCCTGTCGGAGAAAAACAGAGTTCTCACTATTTGTTTAGGTACAGCAAGTCAGATGCTTTATTAACTCTCACAATTGCCCAGAGGGAGAGAGCTAAGCAGGTCTCTCCCAGGTAACTAATTACAGCAAGCATTTATACCTTTCATTACAGAAATAACGAGGGACAGCTGCGTTTTGTTTATACATAGGCCATCTTGATATCTCATTTCTTCACTTGTTTTGACTCTTGCCAACATACAATATTTTCTATACCTTATCTACACAAGGTCTTCTACACCTTATCTATACCAGGTCATAATGACTTCTTACACAGTTCTTTCTCACCCGCCTCGCACATTCCTCGCTTCTACAAATCTCGCGTTATTAGGGTTACAGTTAGCCTAACTCTTGCTAACGAACTGTCATGCATTGCATCCCCTTCCTGTGAGCTCTTTCTCTGCTTCCACAGGCCCAAAACTGGACACAGTATTCCAGATGAGGCCTCACCAATGTCGAATAAAGGGGAACGATCACGTTCCTCGATCTGCTGGCAATGCCCCTACTTATACAGCCCAAAATGCCGTTAGCCTTCTTGGCAACAAGAGCACACTGTTGACTCATATCCAGCTTCTCGTCCACTGTGACCCCTAGGTCCTTTTCTGCAGAACTGCTACCTAGCCATTCGGTCCCTAGTCTGTAGCAGTGCATGGGATTCTTCCGTCCTAAGTGCAGGACTCTGCACTTGTCCTTGTTGAACTTCATCAGGTTTTTTTTGGCCCAATCCTCTAATTTGTCTAGGTCCCTCTGTATCCGTTCCCTACCCTCTAGCGTATCTACCACGCCTCCTAGTTTAGTGTCATCTGCAAACTTGCTGAGAGTGCAGTCCACACCATCCTCCAGATCATTAATAAAGATATTAAACAAAACCGGCCCCAGGACCGACCCTTGGGGCACTACTCCGCTTGAAACCGGCTGCCAACTAGACATGGAGCCATTGATCACTACCCGTTGAGCCCGACGATCCAGCCAGCTTTCTATCCACCTTACAGTCCATTCATCCATCCCATACTTCTTTAACTTGGTGGCAAGAATACTGTGGGAGAGCGTATCAAAAGCTTTGCTAAAGTCAAGGAATAACACATCCACTGCTTTCCCCTCATCCACAGAGCCAGTTATCTCATCATAGAAGGCAATTAGGTTAGTCAGGCACGACTTCCCCTTGGTGAATCCATGCTGACTGTTCCTGATCACTTTCCTCTCCTCTAAGTGTTTCATAATTGATTCCTTGAGGACCTGCTCCATGATTTTTCCAGGGACTGAGGTGAGGCTGACTGGCCTGTAGTTCCCCGGATCCTCCTCCTTCCCTTTTTTAAAGATGGGCACGACATTAGCCTTTTTCCAGTCATCCGGGACCTCCCTCGATCGCCATGAGTTTTCAAAAATAATGGCTAATGGCTGTGCAATCTCATCCGCCAAGTCCTTTAGCACCCTCGGATGCAGCGCATCCAGCCCCATGGAGTTGTGCACGTCCAGTTTTTCTAAATAGTCCCGAACCACTTCTTTCTCCACAGAGGGCTGGTCACCTTCTCCCCATATTGTGCTGCCCAGTGCAGCAGTCTGGGAGCTGACCTTGTTCCTGAAGACAGAGGCAAAAAAAGCATTGAGTACATTAGCTTTTTCCACATCCTCAGTCACTAGGTTGCCTCCCTCATTCAGTAAGGGGCCCACACTTTCCTTGACTTTCTTCTTGTTGCTAACATACCTGAAGAAACCCTTCTTGTTACTCTTAACATCTCTTGCTAGCTGCAACTCCAAGTGTGATTTGGCCTTCCTGATTTCACTCCTGCATGCCTGAGCAATATTTTTATACTCCTCCCTGGTCATTTGTCCAATCTTCCACTTCTTGTAAACTTCTTTTTTGCGTTTAAGATCAGCAAGGATTTCACTGTTTAGCCAAGCTGGTCGCCTGCCATATTTACTATTCTTTCTACACATCGGGATGGTTTGTTCCTGCAACCGCAATAAGGATTCTTTAAAATACAGCCAGCTCTCCTGGACCCCTTTGCCCTTCATGTTATTCTCCCAGGGGATCCTGCCCATCTGTTCCCTGAGGGAGTCAAAGTCTGCTTTTCTGAAGTCCAGGGTCCGTATTCTGCTGCTCTCCTTTCTTCCTTGTGTCAGGATCCTGAACTCGACCATCTCATGGTCACTGCCTCCCAGGTTCCCATCCACTTTTGCTTCCCCTACTAATTCTTCCCTGTTTGTGAGCAGCAGGTCGAGAAAAGCTCTGCCCCTAGTTGGTTCCTCCAGCACTTGCACCAGGAAATTGTGCCCTACACTTTCCAAAAACTTCCTGGATTGTCTGTGCACCGCTGTATTGCTCTCCTAGCAGATATCAGGGTGATTAAAGTCTCCCATGAGAACCAGGGCCTGCGATCTAGCAACTTCTGCTAGTTGCCAGAAGAAAGCCTCGTCCACCTCATCCCCCTGGTCTGGTGGTCTATAGCAGACTCCAACCGTGACATCCCCCTTGTTGCTCACACTTCTCAACTTTATCCAGAGACTCTCAGGTTTTTCTACAGTTTCATACCGGACCTCTGAGCACTCATACTCCTCTCTTACATACAATGCAACTCCCCCACCTTTTCTGCCCTGCCTGTCCTTCCTGAACAGTTTATATCCATCCATGACAGTACTCCAGTCATGTGAGTTATCCCACCAAGTGTCTGTTATTGCTTCAGCAAGTCTCCTTCTCGAGGTCTCTCTTTGAGGACTGAGAGAGTATTAGTGTTCACATGTGTGAGTGCGAGCAGGAGCCTCTTTGGAGTTTTCTCCTTTCCGTTGACGGATTTTACTAGAAAACAGACGTCCCTATTTAGAAGGTAAGAGCCTCCAAGAGGTTTTGGAACCTGCTCAGTCTGATCCATCTGGTGCCAGCTGAATTCTAGGCATGGAAAACACTAGGTTAAGGTGGCAGAATTTTATTCCCTCTGTGGGATTTTGTCCCGTAGAATCACAGGGGACATTAGTGTTTGTCATTTTCGTTTTACCTTTTCCTCCATCCCTCCTTCCTTTCTCTTCATCTCTTACTTCTTTTGTCCTTTCTCCTGTTCACCTGCCACCACCGGGAGTGGGGTGTGTGTGTGTGTGTGTGTGTGTGTTGCTGGGGGTGCTCTTCACCTCCCCTTGTGGGAAGTTGATCCAAAACTGTGAGGTTGAAATAGTGCTTGAACTCCAATGACACTAGATGCTGCCATCCTGTGGCTTAGCATTAGTGTCTGGGATGATTGGGGCAAGATCTCAACCTCCCCGCAACCCACTTCACTGCTGGCAGAATCCCTCCTGCCCCCCCTGCTAGAGCCGCCTCCCTGCCCAACCTGGGTTGGGGTGGAGAAGAGGGTTCTGATAACTTGAGCTGTGGTTTGGAGGTGGAACAGCTGTCAAGGGCACTGAGGGGGAAGTAGCAGGATCTCATCCTTCAAGGAGGGGGGTTGGCACTGGAGGTTACTAGAAAGGACAAGAAGACTCCATTCTGGGGTTCAGGAGGTGAATTCATCCCTCAGTGGTGGGGAGGTGCTGGGTGGAAATACTGCTGGTTCCAGATGCCCTTAATTCCCCGATTCCTCGGGGCGTTTGAGTCTTTGACAGGTTCTCTTTCCCTTGCAGCAGGAGGACGTCATGGCCAGAGTGATGCACCAGCTCTGCATCATCCGGCACTTGTGCCAGGTGCCTTAGACACTGCAGGGGCTGTGCCTCTGAGGCCATCAGCAACTCCCGCTCCCTGCTGCAGGTACTGCTCTGGCTCACTGTAAATGGCGAGCTAGTGGAAGGGGAAATGGAGCCCCCTGGCACTCAGTAAAAGGGAACGTGGTGGATTCTCCATCTCTTGATGTCATTTCATGAAGACTAGATGCCTTTCTGGAATGTGTGTGCCCAAAAAGTACCTATTGTACTATACAGGAAGCCTATGATATGCAGGGGGTTAGATGAGATGTTCTAAAGGTCTCTTCTGGCCATAAAGTGTAGTAATTTTGGAAACACTGAGTGTAGCATTGGGAGCAGCCTCTGATGCTTTACTGTCTAGCCGGCTTGCTTCCTAGAATGAAGACGCATCGAGTGGGGTGATCCACAGAGAGTAGCTGAAACCTTCAAAGTGTCAGGCGAGCAGCAGGACATTAGCACTTCAGGGGATGGGTTGGTGTGGCAGTGACATCACAAAGGCCTTTTGCAGTGTAGTAGTTCCGGGGTGGGGCTCGTCCCTTCCTGGGGTACCTGGGAGCCAGGCCGCCCCGCTACAAAGCGAATAACAGTTAGGGCCCAGACCTTTGGGTAGGGGCTGAGCACACAATTAGCAGTTCGGCGCTCAGGCCTTTGTGCAGGGACTGAGCACACAATCAACAGTTCAGAGCTCAGGCCCTTATGCAGGGACTGAGCACACAATCAACAGCTCCGGCCCTGGGTCAGGGCGGGGAACAAACCAGTAGTCAGTCAGCGGCCCAGGCCTTGTAGCAGGAGCTGGGTCAGTTTGGGTTAGCCCAGGCCCTAGGTCAGGGCAGGGCAGCAAACCAATCGTCAGTCAGAGGCCCAGGCCCCTTGGACAAGGAGGAGGAGAGACTGCCACCCAGCACGGGGTGGCAGGGGGGAACACAGGCCCACCCACTCCACTGTGTTCCAGCCCGGGGCCCTATCCGCAGCAGTCCGTCTGCCGCGCAGTCAGTGGGGATCCTGACCGCAACACACTGACATGGGTTCGGGGTCTGCTATCCCCGGGCCACTTCCCATCTCCTCCTCCATGGGTACCTGTTCCTCCTGAGTTCCATCTGCTGGGTCGCAGATCATGGGCTGCTCCGGGCCCCGAGCAGCAGGTAGGTCTGTCACTCCCTCTGGGCCCTTGGCGGGGGAAGCTCAGACCGTTCCTCAGGATACCGGGCTCTCGGCAGGCTCAGGTCCGCGGGAGCTCGGGCACCAGCGTCTGTCCTCTCTCGCTGCCGGCCAGCTACTGAGCGCTGTGGCTTGGCCTTTATACTTCCTGTCCCGCCCCTTGACTTCCGGGGGGTGGGGACAGGCCGCGGTGGCCTTGACTTCCTGGGGCGCCTGGGAGCCAGGCCGCCCCACTACATGCAGTATCTCAGCGTCGTATTGGTCAAAGGTGTTAGGGAGGTGGTGACCTCAGAGAGAGATGCTGACATCAGTCAGGGGCGCAGGGCCAGGGAAACCTCAGAGACCCCTGTGGCTTTGCTTTAGCAAGTCTCCTTCTCGAGGTCTCTCTTTGAGTACTGAGAGAGTATTAGGGTTCACGTATGTGAGTGCGAGCAGGAGCCTCTTTCGAGTTTTCTCCTTCCCTTTTACTGATTTTACTAGAAAACAGACGTCCCTGTTTAGAAGGTAAGAGCCTCCAAGAGGTTTTTGAACCTGCTCAGTCTGATCCACCTGGTGCCCGTTGAATTCTAGGCATGGAAAACACTAGTTCAAGGTGACAGAATTTTGTAGTCCACACGGGATTTTGTCCTGTGGAATCACTGGGGACATTAGGGTTTGTCCTTTTCGTTTTACCTTTTCCACCATCCCTCCTTCCTTTCTCTTCATCTCTTACTTCTTTTGTCCTTTCTCCTGTTCCCCTCCCACCACCAGGAGTGGTGTGTGTGTGTGTGTGTGTGTGTGTGTGTGTGTGTTGCTGGGGATGATCTTCACCTCCTCTTGTGGGAAGTTCATCCAAAACTGTGGGGTTGAAATAGTGCTTGGACTCCACAGACACTAGATGCTGCCATCCTGTGGCTTAGCGTTAGTGTCTCGGATGACTTGGGCAAGATCTCAACCTCCCCGCAACCCACTTCACTGCTGCCAGAATCCCTCCTGCCCCCACTGCTAGACCCGCCTCCCAGCCCAACCTTGGTGGGGGTCTAGAAGAGGTTTCTGATGACTTAAGCTGTGGTTTGGAGGTGGAACAGCTGTCAAGGACACTGAGGGGGAGGTAGCAGGAGCTCACCCTAGAAGGAGGGGGATTGGCACTGGAGGTTACTAGAAAGGACAAGAAGACTCCATTCTGGGATTCAGGAGGTGAATTCATCCCTCAGTGGTGGGCAGGTGCTGAGTGGAAATACTGCTGGTTCCAGGTGCCCTTAATTCCCCCTGATTCCTCGGGGCGTTTGAATCTGACAGGTTCTCATTCCCTTGCAGCAGGAGGGCGTCACGGCCAAAGTGAGGCACCAGCTCCGCATCATCCATCACTTGCGCCAGGTGCCTGAGACACTGCAGGGGTTGTGCCTCTGAGGCCTTCAGCAACTCCCGCTCCCTGTTGCAGGTACTGCTCTGGCTCACTGTAAATGGGGAGCTAGTGGAAGGGGAAATGGAGCCCCCTGGCACTCAGTGAAAGGGAAAGTGGTGGATTCTCCATCTCTTGAAGTCATTGAATGAAACTAGATGCCTTTCTGCAATGTGTGTGCCCAAAAAGTAACTATTGTACTATACAGCAAGCCTATGGTATGCAAGGGGTTAGATGAGATGCTCTAAAGGTCTCTTCTGGCCATAAAGTCCCCTAATTTTGGAAACACTGAGGGTACGTCTACACTACGAAATTAGTTCGAATTTATAGAAGCCGGTTTTATTGAAATCGGTTGTCTACAGCCGATTGTGTGTGTCCACACAATAAAATGCTCTAGGTGCTCTAGTCGGCGGACCGCGTCCACAGTACAAGGCTAGCGTCGACTTCCAGAGCATTGCACTATGGGTAGCTATCCCACAGCTATCCCACAGTTCCCGCAGTCTCCGCCGCCCCTTTGAATTCTGGGTTGAGATCCCAATGCCCGGATGATGCAAAACAGTGTCGCGGGCGGTTCTGGGTACATGTCGTCAGGCCCCTCCCTCCCCCGTCACAGCAACGGCAGACAATAGATTCGCGCCTCTTTACCTGGGTTACCTGGGTTACCTGTGCAGACAACATGGAGCCCGCTCAGCTCAGCTCACCGTCACCATATGTCCTCTGGGTGTCGGCAGACGTGGGACTGCATTGCTACACAGCAGCAGCTGCTAACTGCCTTTTGGCGGTAGACGGTGCAGTAGACTGGTAGCCTTCATCGGCGATCTGGGTGCTGGCAGCCGTGGGGCTTGCCTTTTGGCAGTAAATGGTGTATTACGACTATTAGCCGTCCTATTACAAGTCGGGTCATCGCACGTTAGCAGAGTCTTCCCGAGCAGCCGATTGTGCAATAGGCCTGAAGACCATCGTCATACGCCGCCCCGTATTTGCTGCCAAGCACCCAGAAAGATGCCGAGGGCTATCAGTCTCGCTGCACCGTCGTCTTAAGATGTAAAAAATAGATTTGCTCTGTATTCATTTGCTTCCCCCTCCCTCCGTCAAATCAACGGCCTGCTAAGCCCAGGGTTTTCAGTTTAATCTTTGGGGGGAACATTCTGTGTGACAGTTGTTTGTGTTTCTCCCTGATGCACAGCCACCGTTCTTGATTTTAATTCCCTGTGCCTGTACGCCATGTCGTCACTCGGCCCCCTCCCTCCTTCCCCTAGTCCGTCAGATACTACGTTTGCGCCACAGCTCAGAGAGCCGAGAAGCGGTTCGCGCCTTTTCTTTGAATTCTGGGTTGAGATTCCAATGCCCGGATGATGCAAAACAGTGTCGCGGGCGGTTCTGGGTACATGTCGTCAGGCCCCTCCCCCTCGTCACAGCAACGCAGACAATAGATTCGCGCCTTTTTACCTGGGTTACCTGTGCAGACAACATATCACGGCAAGCATGGAGCCCGCTCAGCTCAGCTGAGCTCACCGTCACCATATGTCCTCTGGGTGCTGGCAGACGTGGGACTGCATTGCTACACAGCAGCAGCTGCTAACTGCCTTTTGGCGGTAGACGGTGTAGCATGAGTGATAGCCATGGGGCTGGCAGCCGTAGGGCTGCATTGCACCAGCCCCTTGCCAGGCGATGGTATATTATGACTGGTACCCATCGTCGTCGTACTGGTGTGGCTGTCAATCATGGCCACCTGGGCAGACATGCTACTGTTTCGATGATGATGGCTACCAGTCATAGTATACTATTTTCTGCCAATTGCCCAGTATTGTCTGCTAAGCACCCAGAAGAGGCCGAGGGCGATGCTGGGTGCTGGCGGACGTGGGGCTGGCAGACGTGGGGCTGCATTGCTACACAGCAGCAGCCCCTTGCCTTTTGGCAGATGATGGTATTTTATGATTGGTATCCGTCATCGTCATACTGGTATGGGTATGGCTGTCACTCATGCTGCACCGTCGGCTGCCACCTTAAGATGTAAAAATAGATTTGTTCTGTATTCATATGCTTCCCTTTCCTCCGTGAAATCAATGGCCTGCTAAGCCCAGGGTTTTCATTTTAATCTTTGGGGGGACCATTCTGTGTGACAGTTGTTTGTGTTTCTCCCTGTTCCTGTACCTGTACGCCATGTCGTCACTCGGCCCTCCCTCCCTCCCGCCCTCCCTCCTTCTCCTGGTCCATCAGATACTACTTTCGCGCCTTTTTTCTGACCAGGCGCCATAGCTAGCACTGGGATCATGGAGCCCGCTGAGATCACCGCGGCAATTATGAGCACTATGAACACCACGCGCATTGTCCTGGAGTATATGCAGAGCCAGGACATGCCAAGGCGAAACCCGGACCAGGCGAGGAGGCGATTGCAGCGCGGCGACGAGAGTGATGAGGAAATTGACATGGACATAGACCTCTCACAAGGCACAGGCACCAGCAATGTGGAAATCATGGTGTCACTGGGGCAGGCTGATGCCGTGGAACGCCGATTCTGGGCCCGGGAAACAAGCACAGACTGGTGGGACCGCATCGTGCTGCAGGTATGGGACGATTCCCAGTGGCTGCGAAACTTTCGCATGCGTAAGGGCACTT